>NW_022196097.1:622500-697500 GCF_008641045.1 Pistacia vera
CACCAAAAAATTAGATTAGATCTCACAGTTTTATTGATTCTGAGGTCTCCGTTTCCTTCGACCAAGTTATGAAAGTTTAGCCGCTCATGGCCATAATCAAAACTCAAAGGAAAAGAAAAATTCCAGAAGAGAGAGAGAGAGAGGCGTGTGTGATATATCCCAATCTGACCTCTCTTTCAAAATATCTAATTCGAATTCAAATTCGAATTCTACTCAATCTCCTCAAATATTCTAATATCCTAAAGTAACATTTATCCTAATCTGATTAATTAGAAATAAAATAATAAAGTCCTAAAATAAAATAGGAAAGTGGTGTTTTCCAGCTGTAATTTGCGTGCAATAGGTCTTTAAAACTTCCTGTAAAAATCTGCCTATTTGAATTGCATGACAAGGCGGAATGTTCTAGAACGTCAGCAGTGCAGGTGCGTCAACTTGGAGCCCAATTACAACCTTGATGCAGCGAGTATCTTGATAATCATATTTTATACTATGATTTTTCATTGAATTTCGATAGGATTTAGGAGACTTTTCATTCAATTTGGGCCATAATTGCTACCTAATTCTATTAATTTGTCTTTGTAGGCCTAAACGATGATTTTTAGCATAAATGACAGTTTTGAGCGTAAATTGTGTAACTTGAGCTTGGAACATCAGAATGACCTGAATTTAGAAGCTTTGGAAAGCTAAGAAGAAGAGCTACAGCTTTCATGTTTTGGGTGTTTCCTAATTCTGACTGGACAAGGGTGAAAACGTGGCTTGAAGTCGTGAAAAGTACACTGGGAACTGAAGAAAAACGTCTTGGGACGTGCTTTGGTATTTCTGCCATAACTTGAGCTATAGACCTCAGATTGTGCTGATTCTTGAACGACCAGAAAGATAATTTAAATGGATACAATTCATATGTTTAAAACTTTTCCAGATTCAGATTCTTTCATGCTCAAATTTGGCCCGAAAGTCTTTGCTGTGGCGAGGAAAAAGCTTCGCCGTGGCGAAAAACTGCAGCAGATGTAAAAAATAAAACGACACATTTTGGCTTGCTAGGGCTTCGTCCTTAAGAGAGAGAGGTATAAATTAGAGCGAACAGGAAAGAAAAGGGTCTTGGTTCGTCATTTGGGAGGCAGCTCATGGAAGGAGAAGGTTATTGAAGATTTGGGCTTCAAATTAGAGAAGATTTCTCCATCTTTTGCTTGTTTTTCAATGATAAATCTTGATTCAGTTTGTTTTTGTAATTTTATTTCATTTTTAAGTATGAACTAGTTGTTTAGCTAGGGTTTGATGTAATCTTGATACAATGATTCAAATTTATATGAATTGATTTACTTTGAGTTTTAATTTCATGATTGAGTGTTTATCTCTTTGCTTAATGACTTTTGGATGCTTGATCACCATTCAAATGTGTGTTGTTCATAATGAGACTGAGAAGTGATTTGTGATTGTGCCTCTTGGGATAAATACCATAGATTAGCAAACGCTAGAGATAGGTTTAGCGATCTATGAAATCTAGATAGAATTCCATAAAGCTTAAAAGACTTTGAACTATTAATCTTCATTTTGTTGGGTGTAGAAGCTTAATAGGGATAAGTAGGGAAATGTAGCCTGAGAAGGTATATTTTACAACTTAGGGAATTCGATTTTCAATCAAGGAATTAGAACTTGGGTAATAGATTCTATGATTTGGGTTAGCGTATCTAGGTGAAATCAACACCCTAGCATTTTTTAGCATTGTTTAATTAGTTAAGTTGTTGGGTTTTGCTTTAATTTCATTTTCATTCATTTATATTTTGTTAATTTGTATTTAGTTGTTAATTTTCCATCAATCCAATTTATCGTTGCTTCAATTAGGACTTAAACTAGGGAAATCGGTACTTAGTAACACTATCCTCGTGGGAACAATACTTACTCATCACTTTTATTACTTTGTGCGACTAGTATACTTGCTATTTTTGCATGTTGTAGTTCAACGCTTCATATCTCTCCAAACTCAAAACATAAAAGTTGTAGATCACTTTCTTAGGGTTCCACAGAATTTTGAATCATCTCAATCGGAGCCCGGATGAGAGAGTTATGCCCAGATTACAAAGTGATGTCAAAACTGTCTCAATTCACCTAATTAGTTCTGTTTTGCATTTAACGCCTCCATTTGCATCCTAAATCAAAATAGAATAATAATGAGTAAATTTAGGCAAAAAATAAGTATAAAAGACTAGACATTAAGGGGGTAAATATGACATTTTGCATTCTCATCACGAGGGTATCAAGTGTTTCAAATCTTGATAGTGAGAACCCTATGAGCACATATGGTGGCCATTCTAGAAATGTCCGTAGTCCCAGGATTATCCTGAAGTAAGGGCACAGATAATACGGTAAGGCTATCATAGTGTTGAAGGACCCTGTCGAAAGGCAGTGACTGATCTCACTTGTCAAGGTTATTTGGTGACAACCTGGTGCAACACATGGGTGCTTGTTGTAGGCAAGTTCACTGGACTGACCCACTCGAGGATTCCATATGGATGGTAACCCCAGTGTCTATGGAACAAATCCTCTAACGAATGGTGGTGCATGTGATCTTTAAACATGAGATCATCAAAGCGCCTTGTGCACCAATTGGTGTAGTTTGACACTAGCCTAACGCAGTTCTACTCAAAGCTATTAATACGGTGGTGATTGGATGCATATAGAAGTGTATCAAGACTATGGTAGATAGACAGAGGATTCATCACTCCCGGGTACGGGAGAAGTTATCTCATGGTGATATTCAGTAAATGGCAATGACACTAAAACTGTGGCCACAATGGGATTGAGTTGTTGCTCTATCCAGTTTATAATACATGTCATTAGTCCAGTAACTGAATACATAATATCGAGAGTAACGGAAGGTTGAAACTGTTTCTATGCCTCAGTTTCGTTGAGATAACGGATGATGAAAGGATCGAATTGTACGGTAACCATATCGTTGACAGGTAGCTGCTTCACTGAATCCAAATCTAACGGGTGGCCATGATGCCTTGCTAGGTTCCAATCTTGGTATGTGTGCAGTGAGACGATTAATTGGTGTTAATCGCAATAGTACACACTACCGGTATGATGAGGAGCCTATGGTTTACACACATATAAGATAATTTAAGAGCCAGTTTAGAAGAAGGGCATTTTCGTCTTTTTTAGGTGAAAGGGTATTTTGGTAATTTCACAGTGCAATTAAATTTGCTGAGGTTGTAGCCTTTATTTAATTTGATATTAAAATTAAATAAGTGAAATTACGTTTAAATATGTGTTCGCATATATTTAAATAAATTATCATTATTGTTAAATGTTAATATATATTATAAATATATATTAATTGAATGTTATTGAGATAATGATAAATTAAAATTAAAATTAAAAATATCTTAAAGGGGATGTTTGGATACAAGGGGTGTTTGGGTTGGAGCCCAAGCCCATTCCATGATAGAATAGGGTATAGTGTGCACTATATAAGTGCACACTTCGTGAAATGTTTTAATTTTTTTTTTTTTCCACTCATTCAATCAATTGAAAGAAAAATTCTAGCCGCTTTAAACATTCTTCACGCTAGTTTGCCTTTTAGGTTGAAATCAAATTACTTTGATTTTTCTTCTTGGATCTTAAAGGCTAAAGAGAATCTAGCAAATCCCTCTCTAGTTTCTTGAGGTTATCTTCATGTGGACTACATCAGTTCGATCCTACACTTGGGTCGGTAGTGAAATACGTTTAGAGACACGCTAGAGGAGCCTCCAAACGTGCGTATGATTTCTTAAACTCTAAACTGAAAATCTGCAGATTCTTATTTATTGTATAAACTGTAAATTTGTACCCTGATCCTGGTTCTAAGGAACGATCCATGTCGTAAATATTTTTGTTTTCTGCTGTGTAACTGGATCATTTACTAACAAGATCCTTGCACTAAGAAGTGAGTTTTAATTTTCAAAGTGTTGAATTTTGATGATTTGTGTTCATAGGATTGAAGAGAAAGAGAGTTGCATCAAAGAAGAGTATTAAAGTGTTGGATTGCTCACATCTAAGGTAAGTAAATCCTACCCTAGTTATGATTGAAGCAATATTGTGTAGAGAATTTCCTCTATGCATATATGTGTTTTATATGAAGAATTGTTGATGGATTTGAGGTTGTATGATGGTTAGAACTTATCCATGAGAAGTCGTGTTTGTGTATTTGATGTTTGATGAGAGTTTGGATGAATTATGGAAGAATTGGAGTAGAAATTATGGAGTGTGCAATTTGGACAGGTTTGGCATTAATCTTGGAAGATTTTGTTCCAAATTTTGGTGGCTTAGAAAAGAAGTAGAAGTGTAGGCAATTTAGAGCTTAGATGTGCACATAAGTTGTTTGATGAAATGTCAAGGAGAAGTGCATGTATGAGTATGGTTACGTGTTATTTTGAGATGAGCTAGTTGATGGTAGCGAATGACATGTTTGCATTCCATATTGCATTATTGCATCTAAACATGTGAATTTAGAAAGAATTATAAGCATGAACCCATCTACATGCATACATACTCATAAGAGCATGAAAAAGCATTAAAGAACATTAAAGAGTAAATAGAAAGAAATGAGAATATTAAAGAAATTCAAGTCTGAATTTTTATTTAAAAAACTGTAAAAAGATAAAAGAAGAGAAGGTTGTTGTGATGGGGAACCCGTGAGTGACATAGCCCAGCATGCACACCGCCTTTAGTGAGTAGCCTCAGAATTCAGAAAGAAGAATTGTACAGTCCGTTAGAAGTGCATGTGGATGAGGATTGTACCCAGAATTAGAGAATACACTCACACGGCCAGGGTTCCAAATCCATGCCTCAACCGAGTCCGATTGGCAAGAAAAAAAGAAGGGTAGCATAGCAGGTTTACTTACTGAGCAATTAGTGCTCACCCCGTTGTTTTCAATGTTTTTGCAGGCAGTAGGTGAGACGCAGTCTCATGGAACGTCAAGAAGCGGGAGGGTTTGGCGACATTGTCAAGTTACTATTTTGTGACTTTATTATATTATGTAAAGATTTGTATATAAAGAAAATTTAATTATGGGCCCATTATTTCATACTCATCTATATTTTTATATTTTTCTTATAATATTGTTTATTTTCTGAGCATACTAGCTAGAAAGAAAGTATTACAGATTCATAATCCATAGATGAATCAAAAGTATTAAGGTCACTAAAACATGTATTTACATGCCATAAAATGTTAGAGATGCATATAGATAGGATGGAAAATGCGTAAGCATATCCTAGTATACTGGTTGAGGAAAGATGAATATATGTTTTAGATGCTAAATAATGCGTAAGCAGGCCTCTCGATGATATGAGCTCTAGATGAATTTGAGGCTCGATGAGAGGAAAAATGAATATATGCTTTAGATGCTAATTAACACGTAAGCATATCTTTGTATTTTGGTTGAGGAAAGATGCATATATGCTTTAGATGCTAAATAACGTGTAAGCACGCCTCCTGATGATATGAGCTCTAGATGAATTTGAGGCTAGATGAAAGGAAAGATAAATATATGCTTTAGATGCTAAATAACACATAAGCATGCCTCCTGATGATATGAGCTCTAGATGAATTTGAGGTTAGATGATATGAAGTGCTTAAGACACCAAGAAAAGCTGATCGGCTAGACGTTAAATGATTCATATGCATTTAGTTGCATTACATGAGTTATGATGTTATTTACATCATGAGATGATTTGAACTCATGTTGGATGATATTTAGATGTTATGTCATGACATGTGATGTGTGTGCACTATGTTTACATACTTATTTGTATGTGTACACTTGATGTTTTATATGACCATGGGGAAGATGATGAAAAGTATATGAGTTAGTAAAGAAAAGGAACCATACTTAGATGCAAAAGAGGTGTGGTATGTGAATGAATGTGTTTGAATGAATGTCAAATAACATAATTGGTATTAAATGGATCATTCCTTACTAAGTGATTAGCTCTCATCCTTTCATAGTTGAATGTTTTACAGGTAAAAAAGCGAAGGATGTTTGAGACAGCAACGCTATGCATGAGGGGAGATAATTTATTGTCATCCTGACTTTTTATCTTGATGTAAATAATGTAAATGACAAATGTTTTTGGAACACCTTTTTAAAGCTTCCACCATATGAATGAAAATGGCATTAATATGTTTTGATTGATTGATGCCCAAATGAATTCAAGTTTTTATTTTTGAAGGTACAAATTTTGATCCTATGGTACATCTTATAGTAATGTTTTGGACATTATCATTATCCTTGCATAGGTTTTCTAAATACAACTCGTTCCCCAGACATGAATTCTCTAGATTCTCAGTAAGGGATATTCAGAGGTACCTGACTGGGGAGGGGTTTTACATATCACTTCACTCTCTATTTTGGGTCGATTTGGCATTTTAACTTCACAACTCATTACTCTGGGGACTGAGTATGTATGGGCTTCTCGCGCGTATTGCTTGCATGAATGCCTGGAGCTTTCTGCAATATCAAGTCCCCCATAAATCATACCCACCAACACATCATTGTTCAGCTAGGTTCATTGGATCTGATTTCTCTGTTTGCTTGGCTTGTCATGAGCTTGGTCCTCTCTAACAAATTCTTTCAAATAACTTCTTCTGATCAGGTCTTCGATGGTGTCTTTCAGAGCCCAGTACTCATTAGTGTTATGCTTGATGTCTCGGTGGAACCTGTAATACTTTTGGAGATCTCTTCTACCCGGTGCCCCCTTGTCAGGTGAGTGTATTCTGCATATTGTAGGAAAGGTTGTCTTTCCCCATAGAATTTTGTTCTCTGCTTTTTTGGGAACCTATTTTGGTCCCTATCACCCCGATCTTGGCCTCTTCTTTTATTTACTAGGCGATCTTATAGCCTATTAGGTGCTTTTCTTGGTGAGTTGCCAGCCAAGGCCGCTAGCAGACTTTCAATTCGCTGATGTTTGGTGGCCATTTGGTAGAACTTGGCTAGGCTTACATGATCCTCACTCTGGAGCTCTTTCCATAATTTTGTCTATGGCCTTATTCCTACTATAAGCAAAGTGCAGATTGATTCCTTAAGTGCATCCGCGACCTTTGCCTCTTCATTTTGGAACCTTGTTAAATAAGAGGTCAGAGTTTCGTCCCTTTCTTGAAGAACATTGCTTAGATAATTGAGTAGCATTGCGAACTATCTTCTCGCTTGAAACTGTTGCAAATATAGCAAGGAGAATTGTTGCCACAATTGAATTGAGTTCGCTTTTAGCCTCTTTTAACACCTTTTGGCATCCCCTACCAGGGTTACTGCAAAGCAACGACACTTCACCAAATCCGAGCCAAGTGTAGCTCCATCGGGTCGTTAAAATTGTCTAGGTGGTCTCGTGGATCCCCCTTGTCATCGAACTTATTCTCAGGTGCCCTAAAACCTTGGGGGAGTTGCGCTTGTTATACTTCCTCTGTAAATGGGGAACTCACTATTTCTTTCGTTGCATTATTTTGGCGGGCTTTTAAATTTTTGAGCATTCTTTGTATCCAATCTAGATCTTTATTGTGAGGAGTATTCTGGCTACGAGCTCTGTTCAGTCTTACCTCAAGTATGTGAGTTCGGAGATTAGTTGCTTGTGACGCTACCCTATCATGTACATTAGTGGGCGAGGTGGAGTCATGATGACTGGGATAATAGGTGTTGTCATGCTTCTCGGTCTGTTGTTCATGACACTAGTTAAAACTGGAATGTCGGTTGTTGCAAGATTGGTGCACATGGCTGATCTTACAGGCTTGCGAGGTCACCTTTGGCGTGGGTTAAAATCGACACGCTAGTGTTGGATATGTTGTCGATTAGGACGAGCAATCCTCTGGTGACCATTATCTTCGTCTTCCCCTATGGGCTGCTTGCCTGGTCACCTCTTGGGGTTAACTTGTCTTCGGGACTCAAGCTTGTGAGCAGAAGGTGCCTTGTGACGTTAGGGGTGACGGTCGCTCCTTGGTGCTGACAAACTAGATTGGTCGCCTGTAGAGTTATTCTTCTTTATCGGAGTGACATATGTGAAGCGTGGCTGATCAAGGTCCTAGTTGGCAGGCTGCTTGTTTCTTAACTCAACCACGTTTTGTTGTACTGCTTGTGTGACCATCGTCCTTATCATCTCTATCAACTAGCCATTCTCTGGATTAGACGTCCCTACCCCCAGTTGATTTATGACCTGGTATGTTGGTGATATTGGTGGTCGGCGAGCAGTAGTGTCTTGATACACCTCCTAGGGGGCAACTTCCACACTGTCGTGATTTTCAGTGGTAATTTTGGATCTTGTACAAACCGTTGGGAATTTCAGGTGATCAGTTGTCACTGAAATTGTTTGCTTCTTGCCGAAATTGAGAAAAGTATGCGGAGGCCCCTCATTCTTGCGCCAAAATGTTGAAGCAAAATTTACACCAACCAGAGTGATCCAATTGACCTTGGTGGAATGGGAACCGATGTGTGCATGATTAATTGAAATCAACAATGTAATGAATATAAATGCGTTAGAACAAAGAACAACAAATGATTTTTAAAGTGGTTTGGTAATTTGGTACTTAAGCCTACGTCTATGATAATCCTAGGATTATACTATTTTTCTATACTTTTACATAGGATTTTGGATACTTCTTAAGTCGTTTTGTGCCTGAATTGCAACTTAAATTCATATATTTTACGTTTTAGGCCAAAACATGCAGTTGGAGCAAAACCAAGAGAAAATTGAGTTTCTAGACCCAGAATAAAGAGAAATTTAGGAATCGGGGAAATTCTGATGCGGAGTGGAAGCACTATGAAGCTTGTTCCTATCGGGGATCATGAAGATCAAATATTCAAGCGAAGAAGCAAGTGGAGGGTAGTTTCATAATTTTAGAAAAGATGAGTAAAGTTCGTCGTGTCGAAGATAATTCTCTACCGCGGCAACCTAGCCTCGGGTCAAATGGTTCAATGAGATTTCACGACAAAAGCTGCAATTCTTCTGTTTATTAAAACGTTGCATTTTAAATGTATTACATTAGAATCCTAGGGTTTTGGCCGACTATTTAAGAGAGCCTTAGCTCATTTTTGAGGGAGTTCAGATTTTGAGAGAAGAAGAGGAAGAAATTGGAGGTTGGAGCAATTTTGGGTCTTTATTTAGGGAAGATTTCATTCTCTTCTTACTGTTTTTAGTATGTTGAATTCTTGACTTACAGTCCATTATCCGAATTTCTTTAATTTAAATATGAAATAATCCACTTTTGGGTTAGGGTTTGACCTAACTTTGATTACAGTGGTTTAATCTATTTTAGATGTTGTTTTTATGTTCTATTGCATTGGATTTTGTATTTATTCTTGTTCCTAATGAAATTGAATATGAGTTTTCCATATTTCAATTAAATGTTGAGCATGACGAGACCGAGAAGTTGGCGTGCTGTCGTAGGCACCCAGAATTAAAACCCTGAAGAATACACGTAGTTGTGTGAGTAGGGATCGTTCCCACGAAGAGTGTCTAGCCGAGTTTAATGTTACGTGAACAAGGCTGGGGGGTTTTGAGTAAAACAAAAATAATTTTAGGAAAAACAATTCAAATTAAACTATCGAAATCAATCAAATAACGAAACTTGGTCTAGGTCAACATCCACCATCGGAATCTTACAACTGATCATCGATACAAAAATAAAGCAATTCATACCCTGAACATTCACAGTTGGATCTATTTTCCTATCTCTCCTTAGTTGTAATTAATTAAGAAACAAGCGATCTAATTAACCTTACTACTAAACAACCCTAGACAAGCTCTAAAGATTTAATCTAGTGGCAGCCTTAAGACCTAGAGAGATCGATGAAGCTAAACAACACAAACTCAAGCGGTTGCATTTAATTTAGTCGAGTGTTCTTCTTAAGAATTACTAATTCCTGACGCAGCAAATTATTAACCCTAATTGCTTCACAAGTTAGAGGAATCAAACAATTACGGATTTGATATCTAACTTAGCAGTAGATTACAACAATTAACAAACTAGTAGGCCTCTTAGTAATTAAACACAACAATCATGAAAATATGCATGGAAGAACATTCAATACTCAAACATAAATTGAACACTTAAAGTAAAAAACCAGATTGATCTCACAGTTTATTGATTCCGAGGTCTTGTTTCCTTCGACCAAGTTATAAAACTTAACCACTCATGGCCATCACTAAAATTCCAAGGAAAAACGAAAATCCACCAGCAGATAGAAGAGAGAGGCGTGTGTGATATGTGTAATCCCTAATCTGATCTCCCTTTAAAAATATCTAATTCGAATTCTAATTCTACTCAACCTAAATCTCCTAAAAATATTCTAAAATCCCAAAATAACCTTTATTTATCCTAATCTGAGTAATTGAAAATAAAATAAAGTCTTAATACAAAATAGGAAAATGGTGTTTCCAGCTGTAATTTGCGTGCAACAGGTCTTCAAAACTTCTTGTAATAATTTGCCTACTTGAATTGCATGACAAGGCAGAATGTTCCAGAACGTCAGCAGTGCAGGTGTGTCAACTTTAAGCCTGATTACAACCCTGATTCAGTGAGTATCTCTCAAAACTCAAAACATAAAAGTTGTAGATCTCTTTCTTAGGGTTCCAAATCATTTTGAATCATCTCAATCGGAGCTCGGATGGAAGAGTTATGTCCAGATTACGAAACAATGTCGAAACTGTCTGAATTCACTTAATTAGTTCCGTTTTGCAATTAACGCCTCCATTTGCATCCTGAATCAAAATAGAATAATAATGAGTATATTTAGGCAGCAAATAAGTATAAAATACTAGACATTAAGGGGGGGTAAATATGACATTTTGCATTCTCATCAAATTCCCCTACACTTAGCTTTTGCACGTCCTCGGGCAAACTAATTCAAACAAACACTACACTCAAGTCATATCAAGAACACCATCATGATGCATAAGCAACAATATTTAATCCATGTATATTCATACCTAACTTAGTCAGCAACAAAATAAAATAAAGTAGAGTTAATGACATTCATCTCTCTTCGTCATTTTCTACAATTACTCTCAATCAGTCACTGCAAACAAGGAAACTAATCACAACCAATTCATGTACAACTCACCTCTCAACTTGTTCCTCAACTGTTTCTCTTTACTACTACAAACTGGGTAGCAAACTACGGATTTCTTTTTTCTTTTTTTTTTTTCTGTTTGAAAAAGATTGAGTGCATTTTATGCTCCATCTCATTTCATGGTTGTGTTTATGAGTGAGTGAGTTTTATGCTCCACCTCGACTCACCACATACCTTTCTTTTCTTTTTTCTATTTGCTTAAACCCAAATTTAGGACTAGCTTAAGAGAAACAATTGTTTTTTTTTTTTTTTTCTTTTAAGGGTTGTTATACACTCCTCAATCATGCTTCGTCACCAAGTTCACACAACTTCTCAAGACATATTGTTTCAAAACTACAAAGATTCAAATCTAATTAACTCTATTTTATGAAATGTTGCTAACATCCTAAGTAAAGGAATATGCTCAATAACAAAGTCAAGTTACTATTTCATGCATCACTAGACGTTCAAAGACATGACTTAAAGCATAAACCTTCTTAAAAACAAAAAACTATTTGTTTTTTTTTTTTTTTTTAAAAACACAACCTAATCCCCTCCCCCACACTTAAAATTGACAATGTCCCCAATGTAAGATGAAATGCAAAGAAAAGGAAAAAATAACCAAAATTTAAAATGCGAGAATAAGAAAACAAAACTCCCCTTGGGTTGCCTCGCAAGCAGCGCCTTTGTTTATTGTCGTTGACTCGACTCAAGCCTTTTCTTCTTGCGATGCACTGAGTTTACTAGAGATGATCACTGATAACGTTCCTCCGTCTCCAAGGAACACGTTCTTGAGGTAACTAGGGAAAGGCTTCAAATCTGGAATGGGTGATTGCAAAACAGAGGGTAAGGTTACCTGACTGTTGCTATGACTTTGGAGAATTGTTCAACGCTGCAACAGTTTCCTGCAAATTAGTACTCAAAGCTAACTCCTCATTCTCTTCCTCAAGATGCTTACTAATGGCAACTCCCAATCCATCTTTTCCATCAAATTCAAAAACTTCCTATGCTAAAGAATCAATCACATCAATAGAATAAACAAGATTATCATCATCATCATCAGGATATTTCATGACATCATAAATATTAAACTTGACTGTTTCACCATCAAATTCCATGGTAAGTATGCCACTATGAACATCTATCTTAGTCTTGGATGTTTTTAAGAAAGGTCTTCCTAACAAAATAGGAGCAGTTTGATCACTATTTTCCATATCAAGCACATAGAAATCAGTAGGGAAAACTAAGTCATTAACTTGTACCAGAATATCCTCAACTACATCCTTAGGATAGGCACTAGATGTATCAGCTAATTGAATCACAACACCAGTTTTATTCAAAGGTCCAAGTTTCAAAGAAGCATATATAGAATATGACATGACATTAATAGAAGCTCCTAAATCTATCATGGCCTTCTCAAACCTAGTGTTACCTATCGTACAAGGGATAGTAAACATACCTGGATCTTTGCACTTCACTTGAAATTTTCTCTGAATCACTACAGAAACATTTTCTCCTACTCTCACCTTTTCACACCCCTGAAGTTTCTGTTTCCTCTTAATTGTACATAGTTTTTTCAAGAATTTAGCGTAACGAGGTACTTGTTTAATAGCATCTAAAAGTGGGATATTTACCTCGCATCTACAAAAACTCTCATATAAATCTCTGTATTGCTCATCTTTTCTAGATTCTGCTAAAGCTTGAGGAAAAGATGGTACCGATTTATAATCGGACAGAGGTGGAAACTTACTCTTAGGAACACCATCGTCGTTGGGAACATTCTTGTCTACAACTACGTTTTTCTCCTTCTCTTCCTTCGATGATGCAGGGGTTGCCTTTACTGGAATCTCAACCTCTTTACCACTTTTTAAGATGATCGCACTTACATTTTCTCTTGGATTTACCACCGTTTGAGAGGGTAATTTCCCCGAAATTTGTGCCTCCAACTTACTTATTGTGGTTGCCATCTAGCCTATCTGATTCTCCAAACTTTGAACATTGGCCCTTATCTCCTGTTGAAATTGCAAAGTATTAGTAGCAAGAGACTTAACAATATCTTCTAAAGACATACCAGAATTAGAAGTTTGTTCTGGTAGTTGTCTAGGGGGGTATGGCTGCTTAAACTGCTAGTAATTTGGGCAGTTTTGAGGGTGGGGTTGATTCACTTGTTGATTCCCATAGCCAAGATTGGGGTGATCCCCCCATCCCGGGTTATATGTGCTCAAATAGGGATCATACTTCCTTTGCGGTTGTCCAAGAAAACCACCTGTTGCATTCACTTGCTCAACAGGCTCCTCTTGAAGAGTTGGGCACATATTAGTTGGATGCCCTACTACCGAACAAATTCCACAAGCCTTCATTGTTTGCATGTTACCTACAGCCATTTGACGAACAAGAGAAGTTAGACTCGAGATTTGTTGTTCAAGGGAAGAAATATTTACCTCATTATCACGCCTAGATAGAAGGTCAAGCCTATTCCCAAACTGTTGAGAATTGGCTGCCATATTTGCAATCAAGTTTCTCGCGGCCTCAAGAGTCTTATCCATCAAAGCTCCTCCACTTGCAACATCAATCATGCACCTATCAGTGTATGTAAGGCCCTCATAGAAGTACTGGATAAGTAGCTGCTCACTAATTTGATGATGGGGGCAGCTTGCAAAAAATTTCTTAAAACGTTTCCAATATTCATGTAGAGACTCTCCACTTTGTTGCCTTATACCACAAATTTCTTTCCGAATGTTTGCCGCCCTTGAAGCTGGGAAATATTTCTCCAGAAACAACCTCTTCATCTTGTTCCATGTGGTAATACTCCCAGAGGGTAGATAATAGAGCCAATCCTTAGCTGAATCCTTCAAAGAAAATGGAAAGGCTCTGATGGGAATGCAAAATGTCATATTTAACCCCCTTAATGTTTAGTCTTTTATATGTATTTGTTTCCTAATTGTACTCATTATTACTTTATTTTGGTTTAGGAAGCAAATGGAGGTGTTAATTGAAAAACGGAATTAATTAGGGGAATTCGGACAGTTTCGCCACTGCTTCGTATTCTGGGCATAATTCTCTCATCCGAGCTCCGATTGAGATGATTCAAAGTTCTGTGGAACGCTAAGAAAGAGATCTACAACTTTCATGTTTTGAGTTTTTAGAGATACTGACTGAATCAAGGTTGTAATTGAGCTTGAAGTTGACGCACCTGCATTACCGACGTCCTGGAGCGTTCTGACTTGTTATGCAAGTCAGTCTATTATTGCACGTTTTGAAGACATACATGCTGCACGAAAATTACAGCTGGAAACACCACTTTCCTATTTTATTAGGACTCTATTTTATTTTAGTTCCAATTAGAATTAAATTAGGATTAATGTTATTTTAGGATAGGAGAATATTTCTTTTAGGAGATTGAGTGGGATTCAAACACTTAAATCTGGATTTTTGCTAAAGAGATCAGATTAGGTTTTGGGGGAAAGAGGACCACGCCTCTCTCTCTTTTCTTCTCTGGAATTTTCTTTCTCTTGAGTTTTTGTGATGGCCATGAGCGGCTAGAACTTTTGTAACTTGGTCGAAGGAAACGGAAACCTCGGAATCAAATAAACTGTGAGATCTTTCTGTTTTTAGTGTTAAATTCATGTTTGAGTATTGAATGTTATTCTGTGCATATTTTCATGATTGATGCATTTAATTACTAGGAGGCCTACTAGTGTATTATTTGTTGAAATCTACTGCTAAGTTTGATATCAAATCCGTAATTGTTTGATCCCTCCAACTTGTGAAGCAATTAGGGTTAGTAATTTGCTGCGTCAGGAATTAGTAACCTTACGAAGAACATTCAACTAAATTAAATACAACCGCTTGTGTTTGTGTTGTTTAGCTTCGTCGATCTCTCTAATTCTTAAGGCTGCCACTAGATTAAATCTTGAGCGCTTGTCTAGGGTTGTTTAGGGGTAAGATTAATTAGGATCGCTTGTTTCCTGATTAATTACAATTAAGGAGAGATAGGAAATTAGTTCCAACGGTGAATATTCAATGTGTGAATTGATTATCTTCGCGTCAATGATCAGTTGTAAGATTCCGATGGTGGATGTTGACGGAGACCAAGTTCCGTCATTTTAATTGATTTCGATATGAGTTGTTTTCTTTTCCTGGAAACGTTTTCTGTTTTTACAAAAAAACCCCCAGCCTTGTTCACATAACAGCAAATTCAGCTAGACACTCTTCATGGGATCGACCCTGACTTGCACTACTACGTGTATTTTTAGGTTTTAATTCTGGGTGCCTATGACAGCACGCCAGGCTCTTAATTTAATTTGCTCCTCGGTCACCCTCGTAGGTTTCATACTCGTGCAAACCACATGAAGCCCCTTTAAATGCTTGTGAGGCCATGAAAAGTGGGCAAGAGATGTATTAGTCCAGATTTCAATTCAAAAGTAGTAGTAGCATCTAAAACAGGAAACGTTATGCATAAAGGTGCTTGATTCAAATCAGGGGCAGCAAGCTCTTTCAAAGTTTGATTTCTAGCCATGACATCCTCCTCTTCTAAATAAGAATTGCTAGCAAATTGGGAATCAAAAACCAAATTGATTTCCTCAGAATTTCTCCGAGCTTCCCTCCTTAACCTGCGCAAAGTGCTCTCTAATTCTGGGTCAAATGTTAAATCACCAAGATGGGAGGACCTAGTCATACAAGAAAAAACCTCATAAAAGAAATAGGAAAAATAAATGACAAATAATGAAAACTGACTAGAAAATTAAATTAATTTTTTTTTATGACCAAAAACCCTATCAAACGTTGTTTTTTGGCCTCGAGAGGGTGTCGCTAGTGAATCCTGAACGGATTTACTAGTCTTGTTTAGAATTTCGTTTTCTTCAAAACGGGTACTCACACCACTCCTAGTTCCACCAAAAATACTGCCGTGAATAGTACTGCCAAAAATTTTGTTTTTTCTGAAAAATAACAACAACGAAATTAGAATCACAAGAACAAAAAAAAAAAAAAAATAGAATCACTCCCCGGCAACGGCGCCAAAATCTGGCGTGCTGTCGTAGGCACCCAGAATTAAAACCCTAAAAAATACACATAGTAGTGTGAGTAGGGATCATTCCCACGAAGAGTGTCTAGCCGAGTTTAATGTTACATGAACAAGGCTGGGGGGTCTTGAGTAAAACAGAAATAATTTCAAGAAAAAAAATTCAAATTAAACTATCGAAATCAATCAAATAACGAAACTTGGTCTAGGTCAACATCCACCATCGGAATCTTACAACTGATCATCGATACAAAAATAAATCAATTCATACCCTGAATATTCACTGTTGGAACTATTTTCCTATCTCTCCTTAGTTGTAATTAATTAAGAAACAAGCGATCTAATTAACCTTACTACTAAACAACCCTAGACAAGCTCTAAAGATTTAATCTAGTGGCAGCCTTAAGACCTAGAGAGATCGATGAAGCTAAACAACACAAACTCAAGCGGTTGCATTTAATTTAGTCGAGTGTTCTTCTTAAGAATTACTAATTCCTGACGCAGCAAATTATTAACCCTAATTGCTTCACAAGTTAGAGGAATCAAACAATTACGGATTTGATATCTAACTTAGCAGTAGATTACAACAATTAATAAACTAGTAGGCCTCTTAGTAATTAAACACAACAATCATGAAAATATGCATGGAAGAACATTCAATACTCAAACATAAATTGAACACTTAAAGTAAAAAACCAGATTGATCTCACAGTTTATTGATTCCGAGGTCTTGTTTCCTTCGACCAAGTTATAAAACTTAACCACTCATGGCCACCACTAAAATTTCAAGGAAAAACGAAAATCCACCAGCAGATAGAAGAGAGAGGCGTGTGTGATATGTGTAATCCCTAATCTGATCTCCCTTTAAAAATATCTAATTCGAATTCTAATTCTACTCAACCTAAATCTCCTAAAAATATTCTAAAATCCCAAAATAACCTTTATTTATCCTAATCTGAGTAATTGAAAATAAAATAAAGTCTTAATACAAAATAGGAAAATGGTGTTTCCAGCTGTAATTTGCATGCAACAGGTCTTCAAAACTTCTTGTAATAATATGACTAATTGAATTGCATGACAAGGCAGAATGTTCCAGAACGTCAGCAGTGCAGGTGTGTCAACTTTAAGCCTGATTACAACCTTGATTCAGTGAGTATCTCTCCAAACTCAAAACATAAAAGTTGTAAATCTCTTTCTTAGGGTTCCAAAACATTTTGAATCATCTCAATCGGAGCTCGGATGGGAGAGTTATGCCCAGATTACGAAACAATGTCGAAACTGTCTGAATTCACTTAATTAGTTCCATTTTGCAATTAACGCCTCCATTTGCATCCTGAATCAAAATAGAATAATAATGAGTATATTTAGGCAGCAAATAAGTATAAAAGACTAGACACTAAGGGGGGTAAATATGACATTTTGCATTCTCATCAGAAGTGATTCATGTGTTAGCCTCTTAGGGTAAATACCATAGTTTAATAAACGCTAGAGATAGGTTCGGAGATCTATGAAATCACTTTAGGGTTCCATTTAGCTTAAAAGACATTGAACTATTAATCTTCATTTTTGTTGGGTGCGGAAGCTTAATAGGGATAAGTAGGAAAATATAGCATGAGAAGGTATGTTTTACAACTTAGGGAATTCGATTTATATTTCTTGCATGTGAGTTTAAAAACAACATCAACCGCAGATTGAATCAGAGTAACTTAGTGAAGTCAAACCCTAACCTCTTTGTCTTGAATTGATATTTTTGTAATCAGTTGATATTTTTTAATTTGTTAGAATTTTAATTTACGTTATTGATTTTTTGTTAATTTCTATTTTTGTCTCCCACAAATCCAAAAATCTTTATTTTCTTCAACTAGTTACAAAACTAGGAAAATTAGTACTTAACAAGCAATCCTCATGGGAAAGATACTCTATTCATCATTTTATTACTTTTTGCGACTAGTGCACTTGCTACATTTGCATGTTTGTGAAAATACGCAACAATTTTTCGTGCTGTTGCTGGGGATTGATTTAGTTTTAATATTGAAGTTTTCTAGTTTTCACTAGATTGGAGTTTTATTTTTGTTTTAATTAGTTTCAGTTTAATTTTGTGTTTCTTTTCATTCATTTGTGATCTTTTGTAGTTTATGCGAAGAGTGAAACAACATCCAATGGTTCCCATTAATCCAAAGATTGAAAGAACCACAAGAAGACTTATTGGAGAGAGAAGAGAACGAGAGGCAATAGTCATTGAGATGGCTGAAACCAGAACTTTGAGGGAATTCTCAGCACCCTCCGTTGATGGTAGTGGTCTAAGTATCACTAGACCACTGGTGCAAGCCAACAATTTTGAAATAAAGTTGGCAATCATCCAAATGATCCAACAGTCGGTACAATTTGGGGGAGATGCAAAGGAAGATCCAAATTCACACATTGCAAACTTCCTAGAGATCTACGACACATTCAAGGCAAATGGAGTGTCAGATGATGCCATCAGGCTAAGATTATTCCCCTTTTCATTGAGGGATAAAACAAAGGGATGGTTGATGGCACTACCAGCAGGAGCAATCACAACCTGGAATGAATTGGCACAAAAGTTCCTGACTAAATATTTCCCTCCAGCGAAATCTATAGAGATGAGAAATGATATCACATCATTTCTACAGGAAGAGAACGAGTCACTATTGAAGCATGAGAGAGATATAAGGAACTGCTGAGAAAGTGTCCACACCATGGTTTGCCTGTTTGGATGCAAGTCCAAACTTTCTATAATGGGTTGCTAACAAATGTGCAAACAATGGTGGATGCAGCATCTGGAGGAGCATTACAAAACAAGACACTTGAAGAAGCGTATGAGTTACTTGAAGTCATGGCAAGTAACGACTACCAGAGACCCAATGAAAGAATTCATCCAAAGAAGTCTAGGGTATTCATGAAGTTGATGCTTACACGGCCATTTTAGCCCAACTAACAGCACTTCAAAAATAATTAGGAGGTATGCAAGTAAATTCAATTCAAACACCTCAAGTAACCTATGATTTTTGTGCAGGTAATCATGCGAGTATTGAATGCCAAGTGGGGACTAATTTTGCTTCAGTGTCCTCATCATCAGAACAAGTCAACTATTTGACTGGGAATCAGAGAGAATAGAACAATCCTTTCTCTAACACGTACAATTCTGGTTGGAGAAATCATCCAAACTTGTCTTGGGGCAATCAGAATAATCAATGGAATCAAAGAACAGTGCCAAACAATCAAGTAGGGGTGAATAATCAACCAGGGGATCAAAGAGTTTTAAAATTGGAGGATATGTTTGGA
The DNA here is from genome assembly GCF_008641045.1 of Pistacia vera. Classification (NCBI taxonomy): domain Eukaryota; kingdom Viridiplantae; phylum Streptophyta; class Magnoliopsida; order Sapindales; family Anacardiaceae; genus Pistacia; species Pistacia vera. The sequence goes on from NW_022196097.1 coordinate 641,908, forward strand.
AAGTTCATGCAAGAGACCACAGGTTTTATGAGTGAGACGAAGGCGAATTTTAGAAACCAAGGGGCGTCGATTCGAAACTTGGAAGTACAAATGGGTCAAATTGCTGAAAAGTTAAATGAGCGACCTCAAGGTTCCCTACCAAGTAACACAATGACAAATCCACGTGAACAAGTAAATCCAGTAACTTAAAGAAGTGGAACAGTCTTAGAAGAGGTTGAACAAAAAGGGAAAGATGAGAACCCACCAAAAGAAAAGGGAGAGTCCGATGAAGAAATCGAGGAAGAAATCATTGTTGAGGAAAAGGTAAAGAGTCCCACAGAAGAAGAACAAAAGAGGGAAAAGATGCCAAGGCAAAAGAAGGAAAAATTGCCATTTCTTGAGATACCGCCAGAGTTGGCACATCATACCCCTCCTACGCCTTTTCCTCAGAGGCTCAGAAAGAAAAATCAAGATAAGCAGTTCACGAAATTCCTTTATGTATTTAAAAAACTGCACATTAACATTCCTTTTGCAGTTGCCTTGCAGCAGATGCCGAGCTATGCCAAGTTCCTCAAGGAAATTCTGGCAAACAAAAGAAAGTTGGAAGATGAGGAAACAGTTATGCTTACAGAGGAGTATAATGCCATTCTGTAGAAGAAGCTACCACCAAAACTCAAAGATCAGGGAGTTTCACTATCCCTTGTGTCATAGGAGATATTACATTTGATAGAGTTTTATGTGATCTAGGTGCTAGTATTAATCTAATGCCTTTTTCTGTTTTCAAGAAACTTTCTGTTTTCAAGAAACTAGGGATTGATGAAGTGAAGCCTGCAACCATATCCTTGCAGCTTGCAAATAGATCCATCAAGCATCCAAGGGGCATTATTGAAGATGTATTTCATTTTTCCGATAGACTTTTTTGTGTTGGATATGGAAGAAGACAAGGAGATACCTCTCATCTTGGGATGACCATTTCTAGCTATCGGAAGAGCCTTAATTGATGTATAAGAGGTGAAGTTGATCATGAGGGTGCAAGATGAAGAAGTGATATTCAATGTCCTTGAGACTCTAAAATTTCCATCGAAGCAAGATTTATGTTTCAAAATTGACTCGGTGGATCAGCCGACAATTAAACCTTCCAAGATTGATGATCCTAAACAACCATTTAAGGAATGCATGGTCAAGTCAAAGCAAATCGAAGATGAAGATCATAAACCAAAAGTTTGCACAACATACCTAGATGAGCCACAATCGAGAAAATGTCTTCACAAGGGATGAAATTGTAAATATTTAGGTATAAGATCATGCAAGATGAAAGTGGCGCTAAGAAAGAATGCTAACTGGGAGATCACTTTAACACCTTCTCAATTCAAGAATGCTGATGGAAAGTTAAAAAATCGAAAAGGTGTCGATGACAATGCTCGAATCCTAAAAAGAATGACCAAGGGATGGAAATGGGTGGTTAAGCTCTCAACAAAGACCCGATGTGACAAGAATCATCAACAATTGAAGCTTCAGTCCAAGGAAAATGTTCAGGATGAGATGCATGTGAATAGTCCTAATTGAAAAAGGACTTGAGAAAGTGGAGCTTCCGACAATAAAGAAGTGCTTCTTGGGAGGCAACCCAAGCGTTCTCATTTTTTAGTTATTTTAAATTTGTTTATGTGTTTTCTGACTTAGGAAATAGCTTAATTTCGTTTTCCTTTTTGTGTTTCAAGTGAATGATCAAAATGTGGCATGAAACAAAATTTCCCAGACTTTACTGCGGCAAAAGAAGATTCTCACCGCGGCAACGTCTACATTGCCAAATATGTGCTCATGTAATTTAGTCTTCGCCGCGGAAAAATAAAAATCTCACAGCGGCATTGTACACACTACCAAATGCGGAGTTAAGGAATTTCCAGATTTTGCTGTGGCACTATATAAACTATACCTTAAGGAAATTCAGGACTTCACCGCGACATTGTATGCACTATGATGCTTAAGGAAAAATTTCCCAAATTTTTCCACGGCAAGAAAATTATTTCACCTCAGCATTGAGTAGTTCACCCAAGTAACTCAAGAACTTCACAGCGGCGAAAACCATTTTCTGTATAAACTCGCGTTACTTCTTCATGTTTTGTGAGTATTCCAAAAAGCTTCCAAGAACAAACAAATTTCACTTTCAATTTCAACCCTTTTCTAGCAAAATTTCTTTCACCATTCCACACCATCTGTAACAACTGCTGTAACTAGTACAATGCATGCATAATAATGATAGAAAATGGGCTCAAAACTTTTCTTTTTATTATATGTAATAAGTCTTTTATACACAAAGAGCATCATTTACAAAAAAGCCATTTAAAAAGACAAAAACAGGGGAAACAATGTAGCTATTGCTCCTCGCTTGCCGACGCCCCTCCGACTGCATCAGCACCTAGATCCTGCATCCACAAAGGAAAATAATGGGGTGAGCACAAAATAATGCTCAATAAGTAAACCCTCCATCTGTTTATCCCCGTATGTATTTCTCTTAATTCTTTCCTCACATTTTCTGTTTCTGTTTCTACTAATGTCATGGCCTCATCTTACCGAAGGTACGACCAGATGGCGTTCACACAGCACCATCTCACTCTTCATGACTGTCGGGTGGAGTTCACACAGCACCAACCCATTCTTAGTAACTACCGAGTGGGGATCACGAAGCACCTACCCGGTTTTCGTAACTATCGGGTGGAGACCACAAAGCACCTACCCGTTCCTCATGACTTTCGGGNTGCCAGTACATGGCCCAACTAAAAACCGATTTCCTCGAGCCTAGAGGAATCGGTAGGTCACCTAGGGGTCCTGTAATAAAATCTTGAGTCTTCAAGTATGGTCGTCTTTTTCCTTGATCCGTCTTCAAGTACATTAACAAAATATCATTCTAAATTTACAGTGAGAATAATTGTACAAAATTCTTTACATCAATAAATTTAGAAACCTCGATTTACATTCTGGGGGAATGAGATGAGAAGAGAATATACATCGAGAATAGGAGAAAGGCAGGACACGCATGCCTTATTTTATAAATTACAACCATACATACCCAAAAATTAAAACATTCACTATAGGTCTAAGACTCATGTATCGGGCACCATGCAATATACAAACAAGTATAGGGCATACATTTTCAAAAACAATCAATTTTTGAATTGGGTGGGTTAATTATTAATTACCCCCTGACAATTTATAGATCTCCATTTTGGTCTAAAAGTTTTGAAACTTTACAATCTGGCCCCTACACACTCGGAAGTGCACTTGCTGCGGCGATGAGTTAGATCGCCTCAACGTGCACTGATTAACTTGCCCTCATGACAAATGTGCACTCGTCGCGGTGATCGCTGATTGCGAACAGCGTTCGTCCTAAGGATGATCATCGCAGCGATGGGTTATATCGTTGCAGCGAGCGCTGATTTTTGCAATCAGTGTGTATGCCAAAAACGCACACCGCGGCGATAGGTTATATCCCCACGGCGAGTGTACACTGATCTGTAGCACCGAATCTGTTCAACCAGCAACCAAAATACACCAAACGGATTTTGCAATCATTCTGCTGATTTCAACAAAAATCCATAACTAAATATTCCAAAGTTGCAGATCATCAACAGATTTAAATTAATCAAATAATTGATTTCTTAAAACATGCTCTTATGGCAGATTTTGTACAGATTCTTCAAGGCAACATGTTATCAATCAAATACATGTAATCAACCATCCACATAAAAACTGTAAAATCTGGTACCCTAGGCTCTGATACCACTGTTAGGAAACAATCTAGTTACGCAGCAGAAAAAAAAATATTTACAACAACGGATCGTTCCCTTAGAACCCAGATCAGGGTACAAATTTACAATTGTGCCATTTAGTGCAAAGATCATCGATGAATTCTACCAGATTAATCTAGTTGAATGTGATGAGTATGAAGAATTCATGGCTAAGGAGATTAATTATGATGAGATCTTTAAGATTTTAGCAAAGTCAGGTACCTCTTGGGAATTCTAGAAGAAGGGAAGGAGAAGCATAAAAGGGACTAATTTGATTCCCATGGCTAGAATTTGGCAATACTTTGTCTGTGCGAGGACGATTCTAGAAACACACTGCAGTTTAGTAGATTTTGAGCGAGCAGTCTTACTTTATGCCATTGCCACTGGAAAGAAGATGGATGTGGGGAATATAGAGAATATAAGGCATGCAACCAAACCAGTGAGAGCGAGCTTTACCTTCCCGCATCTCATCACTGAGATTTGCATGAAAGCTAGAGTCAAGAAGGTAGATGATGAGCCACTTCTTCATCTTGCCCCAGTCCTCAACCAAGTCTATTTTCATAAGCTCCTAGATCGTCCTACCATTGGAGGAGCTAGTTCAAGTTCAAAAAGACCAAGAACCACAACCTCTACCATATTCCTGCTCCATCTTCTACGATAAAAGAGATGTTACAACATATCCTGAAAAAGATGGACAAAATGGAAAGGTGTCAAGATTGGAAGGCAGATCAGACCCGCACATTGTACGAGATGCAATCAAAGTGCTGCGCCAATTTGGGCATTGATTTAGCTGATTTCCAATGGCAAGAATGGCAAGAGGAATAGGAAGATCAAATTCAGGATGATGCCATGGAGGAAGAGGACGACGATGATGGAGAGGATGCAGATGAATGAGCTTGGAATACATTTTGTTTTGTTTTATTTTTGTACAGTGGAACTCAGTTTTTCTTGTTTTTACATTTACTTTGTTTTGCATTCTTAGGTTTTAGGTTTAGTTGGTTAAGGTCTGAGAATGAGATGTAATTTTTCCATAATCTATGAGGTTTTCTAACACATTTGGGACCCTTGAGTTTATGTGTTTTGACAGATTTCGCTGATGGAGAAGACAATGAAGGGATGTCTAGATTTGAGCTCACTTTGATCTTCACGAATTAATCAGGGGATTATCTCACACCTTATGCTCGTTTTTATTTACTCCAATGTGCATTATTGATTGACATTGAGGGCAATGCCATTTTCTGTTTGGGGGTAGAGAAAAATTTTGAAATTTTTTCATGTTTTAATTAACTTTTATCTTTGTGTGTTCTACTGTTTTTGGGTGTTGATTTAGTTGGTTGTGTTGTTTTTGCTGCCTAGATGATTTGCATAAGTCCATGATGAGATTTTCATTGTTGGGATTTGATTTATAGAAAATACAAAGCATTGCTTCAAGTTTAGGTTGGTTGACTTGATTTAGCTTGAGGTTTGTTGAGTGGTTCAACCACCATTTTCATTCTTTTGGCATGCTTAGAAACATTTTATATGGTTAGGTGAAGTCTTGATAGTGTTGGTGGACTATAGAACCTAGTTGAAAGTGCTTGAGGCGAAATTCCAGGATTAGACATTGTTGAGGAAATGATTTAGGCATTTTTTTGGGAACATTTGAGCCTTTCCAGCCAACCCATGAATGAAGCTTTCCCTAGTCACCCATTTGAGCCCTATAAGATTATCATTGCCTTATTTTTCTTGCAAACCAAAAAAATTGTCCAATCCTTATACCCTGAACACTTTATCATACCTTTTAGGAGAATTTTGGATCTAATGTATGACACAAAAGAGCTTTGAAAGTTGTGTGAATAAGTGATGGAACAAAATCTTAAGTTTGGGGGTTGCAAAAAGGGCAAGAAGAAGGGAAAATTGACCTCAATGGTGTTGTTAACATTTGTTAATCATTATTCCTTAAAAAAAAAAAAAATAATTAATTAATTAAAAAAAAAAAAGAGAAATTTTTAGTTCAATTCAAAATAAAAAATAAGAAATGCATATGTTTGAGGGTTGTCTGTGCCCTTACTTTAGAACAATACTGGGGCTACAGACGTTTCTAGAATGGCCACCATATGTGCTCATAGGGTTATCACTATCAAGATTTGAAACACTTGATACCCTCGTCATAGTTCAACCATTCTAAAGACATATATCAATACATACAATGATGATTTACGCGATATAGAATAAAATGCCTTTTATTGATCAATGAACATTATTACAAAGAGTCAATTCTACAATAATTGATTGGCTCTAGGGCACCTATTCTAATAATCTCCCAATTGCACTATAGCCAATCATTCATGCACTTAATACCAAATGATCTCAAGTGCCTTTGATGCTTCTACTGTGACAGAGGCTTTGTCAGTGGATCTGCGAGATTGTCGTCAGTATGCACTTTACTGATCTATACATCTTTCCGCTCAACTATTTCTTTGATGAGATGGAATCGCCTGAGTATGTGTCTGGACTTCTAATGAGACCGTGGTTCCTTGGCTTGAGCGATTGCTTCATTGTTGTCACAATAGATGTCTATTGGATCAATAATTGTGGAAACCATACTAAGTTTGGTGACGAACTTCTTAATCCAGACTGCCTCCTTGGCCGCATCTGATAATGCAATATACTCAGCCTCCATTGTAGAGTCTGCTACGGTGCTTTGCCTGGAGCTCTTCCAACTCACTGCCCCCCCTATTAAGACAAAATACAAACCCTGATTGCAATTGATAATCATCTTTGTCCGTTTGGAAATTAGAATCACTGTATCCTCTTCCAATGAGCTCATCTTCCCCTCCATAAACCAAGAACATATCCTTAGTCCTCTTCAGGTACTTAAGAATGTTCTTGATAGCCATCCAGTGACGTTCACCTGGATCCGATTGATATCTATTACAAGTGCTCAAAGCACATGAGACATCAATCTGAGTACATAGCGTGGCATATATGATGGATCCAATTGCTGATGCATATGGGATCCTCTTCATCCTATCTCTCTCATCTTGTGTTCTAGGACACATTTCCTTAGAGAGATAAACACCATGTGACATTAGAAGAAATCCCTTCTTGGATTCTTCCATACTGAATCTTTTCAATACTTTGTCAATATATGCACTCTGACTTAGGCCAAGCAACCTGCGTGATCTATCATGATAGATCTTTATTCCAAGTAAGGGTGCTTAACAGGTCGAGCCGGCTCGACTCGGCTGGAGTCTGGCTCGTTAACGGCTCGGCTCGTCAGATAACAAGCCGGCTCGGCTCAGTTCGTGAGACAAAACAAGCCAAGTTTGAGCCATGCTCGGCTTAGCTCATCTTGTCAGGCTCACGAGCCGAGCCTAGCTAAAAAAAATGGGGGGTTTTTTGGGGTTTTGTGAAGTACAAGGGATTAAAATGAAAATTCAACAGCAAAAGTTTTAAAAAATGAAAAAATCCCCCCTGATTTTTTAATCCCTAAAACCACGACAGTTTTTCATTTGTCGTAACTCTTCGTCGTAATCCCTAAATTTCATTGTTCCTAAGTATAATTTGTCGATACCACCAGGACACCTCCCAGTCACCGTCAACTCTTCGCCATGAACCACGTCTTCTTCATCAGATTTGCCTGTCGCCGTCAGACCTGTTGAAGTCTCACCGACGCTTGGCTGTGATTCCAGGTTTATTTTCTATGGTCCATCTCCCTGATGATTGTCTTGGATTGAAACTTTGATTCTGGGATGATCACCTTGCTGTATTGCAACTATGAAAGAGCATTGTTTTACAACAGAAGGAAACAGACATTAAAAATAATTGCTTGGCATTTCCAATTAGATTCACAAGGGGTTTTGGGCTGTAAAGGAAGTGCATGAAGTGGCCAAAAGAATGGTAGTGGCTAGAAAAAAAAAATTGACTTTTTCTTAAAAAAATTGAATTTTTAAGAGTTGGCTCGTGAGCCGTCTCGAACTCGGCTAGAAATATTTCCAACTCTTTCCCGAGCTGAGCCATAAAACCTGAGGCTCGGCTCGGCTTGATTAATAATCCTATCTCACAAGCTGAGCTTGTTAAGCCGAAAACTCGGCTTGGCTCGGCTTGTTAACACCCCTAATTCCAAGGATGTAGGCTGCTTCCCCTAAGTGCTTCATTGAGAAGCACTTGGATAACCAAGTCTTTATCGACTGCAAGTTTGGTATATCATTCCCGATCAGAAGTATGTCATCGACATACAACACTAGGAATGCCACTGCGCTCCCACTCACTTTCTTGTAAACACAAGCTCATCTTCGTTCTTGATAAAACCGAATTCTTTTACGGCTTCATCAAAATGAATGTTCTAGCTCCTAAAAGCTTGCTTGAGTCTATAAATGGATCTCTGTAACTTGCATACCTTATCAACTTACCCATTAAGAACTAAACCATCGGGTTGTGTCATATACACATCCTCTTCAAGGTTTCCGTTCAGAAAAGCTGTTTTGACATCCATTTGCCAAATCTCATAGTCATGATATGTAGCAATCGCAAGCGTAATCCGGATAGATTTAATCATGGAAACCGACGAAAAATTTTCTTTATAGTCAATACCATGAATTTGTTTGAAACCTTTGGTAACCAATCATGCCTTATAAGTATGCACCTTGCCATCCATGTCAGTCTTCTTCTTGAAGACCCATTTGCACCCTATGGGTTTTACCCCTTCAGGTGGTTCCATTAGAGACCATACTTGGTTCTGGTACATAGAGTCCATCTCAGATTTCATGGCTTCAAGCTATTTAACAGAATCTGGATCCGTATAGCATCTTTGTAGGTTCTAGGTTCGTCGTCTTGGTAGACTAGTACTCACCATGTTAAGTCACGAGATAACTGTATCTCTCGGGCTCATGGCGTACTCTCCTAGATCTACGTAGCTCATGTGCTACTTGAGGTGGTTCACTTTGATCCACAAGTTATGGAGGTACCTCCTCATAATGTTCAACCACCTGCTGTGGCACATCATACCGTCCTTTGTCGAGCATAATTTGTGGTTCTAGAACTTCATCGAGTGCTACTTTTCTCCCACTAGTACTTCTTAGAAAAAATTCCTTTTCTAGGAAGACACCAAAACGAGCAACAAAGATTTTGCACTCTTCTGGGTGGTAGAAATAGTATATTTGGTCTCCTTTGAATACCCCACAAATATGCATTTACAGGATTTTGGACCCAGCTTGTTCAAAGTCAATTTCTTAAAATAAACTTCGCAACCCCAAATCCTTAGATATGACAAGTTGGGCTTTCGTCCACTCCATAGTTCATATGGAGTCTTATCTACCGACTTTGATGGCACACAGTTCAAAATGTGAGTCGCAGTCTCTAGGGCATAACCCCAGAATGATGTAGGTAGATTACTAAAACTCATCATTAACCATGTCAAGTAAGGTCCTATTCCTCCTTTCAGAAACTCCATTGTGTTAGGTGTATACGGAGGGGTGAGTTGTGATACTATCCCACATTCCTTCAGGTATTCAGAAAATCCTGAGCTTAAGTACTCACCTCCTCGATCCGATCGGAGAACTTTAATACTTTTGCCCAACATATTCTGTACTTCATTCTTGAATTCTTTGAATTTATCAAAGGCTTCAGATTTATGTCTTATAAGGTAGACATAACCATATCTGCTGAAGTCATCAGTAAATGTGATGAAGTATGAATATCCACCTTTGGCTTTAACTGTTAGTTGACCACATACATCACTATGGATGATGCCTAATAGTTCAGTAGCCCTTTCACCTTGTCCTGTGAAAGGAGACTTGGTCATCTTGCCTAATAGGCATGACTCGCATACCTAAATGACTGAAAGTCAAAAGGGTCCAAAACTCCATCCCTTTGAAGTTTTGCAAAGCGGGTCTTATTAACATGACCTAATCTACAGTGCCAAAGATATGTTTGGTTTTTATCACTATGTTTAGCTTTCTTGGTTTCAACATTGAGAATATCTTTATTGTTTAAATGAAGAACATATAACCCATTATATATCCTTGCAATTCCAAACAGAATACCATTCAAACTAAAGGGCAACAATCTATTAGATATCTCAAAATGATACCCTATATTATCCAAAACGGATACTGAAATAATATTTCTAGAAATAGAAGGTACGTAATAACAGCTATGTAGTTCCAACAACAAGCCCGCAGGCAAAGGTAAACATTAAGTCCCTATAGCCAATGTAGCCACATGTGCTCCATTTCTAACTCGTAGGTCCACCTCTCCCTTGGCGAGCACTCTACTCTGCCTTAGTCCCTGCACATCAGTACAAATGTGAGTACCACATCCTGTGTCAATAACCCAAGATGTTATGGGAGAAAAGTTAATCTCAATCATAAATATACCTGAAGTCGTAGCATGTAACTTCTTCTTGCTTGCGAGGAAAGCCTTGCAGTGTTTCCCCTAGTAGCCAAGCTTGCCACAATAGAAGCAGACTACTTTGCCCTTCTCTATCCCACTCTCAGGCCCAAGAGCACCCTGTCCTTTGGGCTTAGGCTTGGGTTTGGCCTTGGCCTTACCCTTGCTGTTACCCATCCCTTTACCAGCAGCAACCAGTAAAACAGGCTTGGACTTCTTCAAGTCCTGCTTTGGAGTCCTCAGCATGTTCAAAAGCTCCGACAGGATTTTCACCATCGTGTTCATATTAACATTCATTATGAATGGTGCATTTCAGAATCAAATCCATTTGTAATTCTACATCCAACTCAAATCCCAAAGTCTCAAACCTCTCTATATGCTAGATCATCTTGAGCACATGAGGACCAACTTGGGCTCCTTAGTCAGATGACTTCCAAATAGTGCTTTTGACACCTTGTACCTCTTATGTCGAGCATTCCCTTCGAAAAGCTCTTTGAGGTGTAGAATGATGGCAGCAGCATCCATATTCTCATGCTGCTTTTGTAGCACTGGTGTCATCGATGCTAACATCAAGCATTGAACGCTATCAACATCATCAAGGAACTTTTGATAAGTGTCCTTTACTTCCTGAGTGGCATCAGGATCAGGCTCAGCCATGTATGGCTTTTCAAGGATATACAATTTCTTTTCTGACTTAAGTATAATCCGAAGATTACAATACCAGTATGACAAATTGGATCCATCTAACTTCTTTTCTTTCTTGATTATCAGTCGCAGGTTCATAATGCTCACTTTGGTGAATCTACAATTGCAGAAAAGAAAAAGTCATTATAAAGTTCATTATTATTTAATATGGTCTTTTATTAAACGATGCTCCCATTATTTTCCTGAAGTCAGTAGCCCTTACTATTAACTCGGGAAAGCCCATTGGCTTTCCTAGTGGACTGAGATCCCATCTGGCCCACTTCAAACCTTTGCTTTGGCGAACAAGCCAAAATGGGTTTATTAGGTAGGCCAACAAACTTAATCCACACCAGTTGATAGCTCCTACTATCAACCTCAAATGTGAAGAAGCCAACAAGCCAATCACATAATCCAATAGCCCCAACCATCATCCTTAAGTGTGATTCTTAGTATCAGTAGAGTGGACATTACATGCCACCACGTACACACAATATGTATACTTCTCTACTATGCCTATGATGTGTTTATCAACTTTCGTTTTGGCGAACAAGCAAAACCGTCATTTTAAGTCGACCTATCACCATTAAGGAAAACTCCAATGAATTTTAATCTCCCACTAGTAGAACTGTACCCTTCACTTTGGCAAACAAGGTTCCGAGAAACAGTGGTTTGATTAAAATCATGGTGATGGAAGGCATATGTGACTTAATATACTTTAATTGAGGGTTTATTATTTAATGTCTCACAAGATTATAATCTTCATTAGAATGACATTGTTTGGCATGTTATTGAACATTCAACCTTAGCATGCATTCTAAACAAAATATTAAAACGTGCTGGTACATAGCCCAATTAAAACCGATTTCCTCGAGCCTAGAGGAATCGGTAGGTCACCTAGGGGTCTTGTAATAAAATCTTGAGTCTTCAAGAATGATCGTCTCTGCCTTGATCTGTCTTCAAGTATATTACAAAAACATCATTCTAAATTTACAGTGAGGATAATTATACTAAATTCTTTGCATCAATAAATTTAGTAACCTTGATTTACATTCGAGGGGAATGAGATGAGAAAAGAATGTACATCGAGAAGGGGAGAAAGGCAGGACACGCAGGCCTTATTTAATAACTTAGAACCATACATACCAAAAATTTTAAAACATTCACCATAGGTCTAAGGCTCATGTATCGGACACTATGCAATATACAAACAAGTACATGGCATACATTTCAAAAACAATCAATTTTTTAATTGGGTGGGCTAATTATTAATTACCCCTTGACAATCTGCAGATCTACTTTGGTCCAAAAGTTTTCAAACTTTTCACTTTGGCCCCTACACACTCGAAAGTGCGCTCGCTGTGGCGATGGATTAGATCGCCGCAATGTGCGTTGATTTACGTTGCATACATGCACCATGTGCGATTGTCGTGGCAATGGGTTATATCGCCACGGCGAGTGCTGATTTTCGTCATAGCACACCGTAGACTGCGATTGCCGTGGCGATAAGTTATATCACCGCAGCGAGCGCTGATATTAATTAGCAATCGTGCTAAGGTCGATCGCTGCGGCGAGCGCTGATTTTTTTTTTTTTTAAAATTAGCGAGTACGCCAAACAACGATCACCGCGACGAGCGTACACTAATCTGTAGCATCTAATCAGTTCAACCAGCCACCAAAAATATGCCAAACGGATTTTGCAATCAATCTTAGCTATAAATTTCAACAAAAATCCATAACCCAATATATTCCAAAATTGCAGATCATCAACAAATTAAATTAATTAATTAATTGATTTCTTATAACATGCTTTCATGTTAGATTTTGTGCAGATTCATCAAGGCAACATGTTATCAATCAAATACATGTAATCAACCATTCACAAAAACTGTAAAATTTGGTACCCTAGGCTTTGATGCCACTATTAGGAAACGATCAAGTCATGGCAGCAGAAACAAAAATTATTTACAACATGGATTATTCCTTATAACTAAGATCAGGGCACAAATTTATAGTTTATACATTAAATAAGAATCTGCAGAAAATTCAGTCTAGAGTTAAGAAATCATACGCACGTTTGGAGGCTCCTCCAACTTGTCTCTGAACGGATTTGGTTACCGACCCAAGAGTAGGATCGAACCAATGTAGTCCACACGAAGATAACCCTAAGGAACTAAAGAGGGATTTCCTAGATCCTCTTTAGCCTTAAGAACCAAGAAGGAATCAAATAATATTTGATTCAAGTAAAAAGGCAAACTGGCGTGGGAAGAAGAGAAAGGGGGCTGGAATATTTTATCTCAATGATTGAATGAATTGATTATTTAATTCACAAAGTGTTGCACTTATATAGTGCACACTTTGCCCTATTCCATCATGGAATAGGCTTGGGCACCAACCCAAACACCCCTTGTATCCAAATAGCCCCATTTAGATATTTTAATCTTAATTATCATTATCTTAGTTAAATTCAATTAATATATATATTATATATTAACATTTAACAATAATGATAATTTATTTAAATATATGCGAACACATATTTAAACGTAATCTCACTTATTTAATTTTAATATCAAATTAAATAAAGGCTACGACCTCAGCAAATTTAATTGCACTATGAGATTAACAAAATACCCTTTTGCCTAAAACGATGAAAACGCCCTTCTTATAAATTGGTTCTTAAATTATCTTCTATGTGTGTGACCCGTGGGCTCCTTATCATACCGACAGTGTGTAGATCGTGATTAACACCAATTAATCGTCTCACTACACACAGACCAAGATTGGCCCCTACCAAGGCATCGTGGCCACTCAATAGATTCGGATTCAGCGAAGCAGGTACTTATCAACGATATGGTTACCGTACAATTCAATCCTTTCATCAACCGTTATCTCAACGAGACCGAGGCATAGAAATAGTGTCAACCTCAGTTACTCTCGATATGTATGTATTTAGTTATTGGACGAATGACCTGAATTATAAACTAGATCGAGCAACAACTCAATCCTACTGTGGCCACAGTTTTAGTGGAATTGCCATTTACTGAATTATGCCATGAGATAACTTCCCCCGTACCCGGGAGTGATGAATCCTCTGTCGATCCACCATAGTCTTGATACACCCCTTGATGCAGCCAATCACTACCGTATTGATAGCTTTGAATAGAACTGCATTGTGTCAAACTACATCAATCGGTGCACAAGGTGATCTCAAGTCTAAGGATCACATGCACCACCATTCGTTACAGGATTACCAGGGCCAACAAACCATATTAACAATATTCCAATTCAAATAAGAGCAAAATAAAAACATTAGCTATGTACCTCGATTGGGCGTTACATTCGTCTCGTCGAGATAATGGATGATGAAAGGATCGAATTGTATGGTAACCATATCGTTGACAGGTAGCTACTTTGCTGAATCTGAATCATCGATGGCCATGATGCCTTGCTAGGGGCCAACCTTGGTCTGTGTATTAGTGAGACGATTAATTGGTGTTAATCGCGATATACATACACGGTATGATGAGGAGCCCATGGGTCACACACTAGAAGATAATTTAAGAGCCGGAAGAAAGAATGGTGTTTTCGTCTTTTTGTGTTCGTACCCTTTATTAATTGTTAGAAAAATTTAAATAATTGAAATTCGATTAAATATGTGTTCGCATATATTTAAATAAATTATCATTATGTTAAATGTTATATATATTTATAATATATATAATATATATATATATATTTTATATATTTAAATATATATTAATTGATTTTAATTGTAGATAATGATGAATTAAAATAAATTCTAATTGGGAGTGTTTGGAAACATGGGTGTTTGGGTTGAAGCCCAGCCTATTCCTATGGGAATAGGGCAATAAAATTTTTCTATAAAGAAAAGTTTTAATTGTAAAAGATTAGAGTTTTTCATTATTTCAATTGATTGAAAAAGAGAAAACACACAGCCCCTTTTTCCTCTCTCTCAAGCTAGGTTTTTGCTTTTGCAAAGAATCAAAGTTTTCTTGTTTTTCTTCTTTGTTCTTAAGGCTAAAGAGGATCTAGCAAATCCCTCTTTAGTTCCTTGCGATTGTTCTCATGTAACTACGTCATTCGATCCTACACTTGGGTCAGTAGCAAAACACGTTCAGAGACAAAGTTGAGGAGCCTCCAAACGTGCGTATGGAGGAGCCTCCAATGTTTACATGATTCCTTAAACCTTGAAAAGATTTTTTGCAGATTTAATATATATATTGTATAAATTGTGATTTTTGTACCTGGATCTTGGTTCTAGGAACGATCCATGTAGTTTATGTCTTGTTTTTCGCTGCGTAACTGGGTCGTTCACTAACAGTAATAAAGCATACTATTGATTACCACAATTAGAAGAAGAGCCACTAGAGTAAGTAGCTTAGCAAATTGCTGTTGTGTAGGATTGACAATAAACTATTGATTTCCACCACTAGGACCTAAGCCATTGGTTAGAGGAATGAATCCAACCGGGAGTAGTTTGCTGCATAAAACTGTCCTGGTATCATTTGAGTTGCTAGCATAGCCTGTGCTACTTCATTTGTCTGGCTAGGATTATGTGTTTTTGATGTAACAGAGGTAGAGAATCCTTGAGGAGAAAAATTAAAGCCATTAAAGTCTTGGAAACCTTGAAAGTCCTGGTCAAATCTATGATAGCAATTGACTGTAGAGTGTTCCTCCTTTCCACAAACTTGGCAAATCAGTTTGCCTAAACTAACCCCTTCCTCTGCCTCGGCTACGCATCTATAAGGATTACATGTACATTCCAGGAGAGTTTTGAACAGCAAGGAACCATGAGAGTAATTTGAAAAATATTGTGAATGATAGCCAAAAGGAAAAACTGGTCTAGAATATCCCATAATTTACTAAACTACCAGTAGGCTGAGATTATTGAGGTATCAAATAACTCCCTGAAGAGTCCAAATTGCATTTGCCTAACTTTTTCATTCTGTGAGGTAGCATTAACATTGATATAACTATGATATGTAGTTTTTTAGAAACCAGAAGAGCCGAAGCTAGTTGATCATGTAAGTGATTATAAGCACTATGTTGGCTCTCCAATCTTATTTCATGTTTGTGTAACAAGAACCGAGCCTCTTGTAGAGTGTTATGCTACTATTATATGTGAGATTTACGTCAACATCATACTCCGGTCCCAAACCATCTAATATATATGGCAGCAGTTCCTCATCACTTAGACTTACACCACTAGCATTCAACTCATCTCCTAATTCTTTCATCTTCAGCACATATTCACTATACTACATGAATCCTTCAGTGCAATGTTCTAGCCTTAGAAACTGATTGGAAATGCAATTCTAAAACATTCCAAATTTCATAGGTTGTACTACGCTTAGCAACATGTCTAAACATAGATTCAAAAACAGTGAGAGAAGCCAGCTTAGTAAAAACTGATCAACCTTTTTCCAATCAAAATAGTTAGGGTTTGGTTTCTTTACCTTCTCTCCTAATTCTTCAGATGTAACATTAAGAACTGATGGACATACTTTTCTCCAATGACAAACACATCCGATCCATGTGAGCTCAAAGGTGGCAAGAGCTGAGATTTCTAGAAAGTGTAGTTTCTTTCTTGAAGTTTCATGGAGATCGAAGGTAAGGTAGGCATGTGCTTGGACTTGTAACAGTAGCTAGTCCAGTTTCCATATTTTTCCTTCATTTGAAGAGAAACATTTGCAGAAAAATTTGAGCTAAGATCAACCTTAGACGTTAGTCTAGGGCTTTGATACATCAAAAGATGTAGATATGAAGAGAATAATCGAGAAAGAAAGTGCAGAAAAATAGAGCAAAAATGTGTGAATTCTGGAAAAATGAGAATCTGTTATTTTTTTTCTAACTGAACTAAGAGAAGAAAGGCTGACTTTATAACAGCCATCAATTATAAAATGCAGTGTTTTAAACATTTGTATATAGAAACGTGCATATTAGTACACTTAAAGCATTACAAGTATTAAACTAAACTTCTTCTTAATTTGCATAGGCCGAGACCAGTCCTACAGTCTTCTTCTTCTTCTTCTTCTTATTCTTTCTTCTTTAATCAACATCTTCCCTTAATTCAACCTCTTTGTATTTCCATTCTTCTCAACGTCAACCCCTTAAACTAAACACCTTTTGATTCTCCATTCTCCTCAACAAGTTGCAAAATATCGAAGCGAGAGTGTAAGCATAGATTGTTGTGCACACACACTTGAACGAAACAAGCCAAGACCGAGTCTGATAAATAGTGTGCACTGAGAACTGATGTGCACCACACAATAGTGAAACACGCAAATAAAGGATTGGTAGCCAGTGTGCACACACAGAGCTCATAAGTTTGACAAAAATGAATATTCTACACAGACTCATGTTTCCATATAATATCTTGTGAGAGTCTTGTTATTTTGTGAAACTATTTAATTCTCCCCTTCATGCTTTGGCTAGGTTGTTACCAATGTTGGTGTAAGTAAATAAATGGCAATTGTGTTGCTGGATATATACGTGGTGTGTTTTGGCTGACAGTAGACTTGATGGTATTGGAAGCTGCTTTAAATAACAATAAATGGGTGTTATGATTCTTATTGTCTTATTTATATACAATAACTCGGCTGAATATTGCACTAGTTTTGGTCCGAAAATGTGAGACTTCATGCAGCATATTCTTTGGTATGAAAGGGATGGTTTTGTGGAATTTTATAATGGAATATATGTGCTTACAATGAGATGGAAATGGCATTATAAAGAGAATTAAAATTGGGCTGGTTAACGTGCTTGGAAAGGCTAAAATTTTGCTCTGGAATAGAATAAATTACAGATGTTTTTCTGCTTGTTCTTGGCTATTACATGTAGCAATATGGGGAGTTTTTAATTGTAAATGAAGTGCTGGAATTGAGGTGTTTGGCTTTGAGTAATATAGGTGATTAAAAGGCAGGTCAAGGGGAGTTATATAATGTCCAAGAAGATTTTATTTTGTTATTTTATTCATTTATTTGTGAAAATACCCTGAAGGCACAAAGAAATTTTAAGTACTTTGTTTATCATGTGTATTTATTCTAGTATGAAATATTCTTTATTTATTTTTTAGCTCTTTGGTTAACTATAATTATAATGTGTTATATGAGTTTTGGCTTTTAAAAGTGATATTTGTTTAGATTAGTGTTGGACATTTGCTATGGTAATGTGATGTGAAGTAATTTTTAATCTGGGTTAAACTGTCAGATTTGAAACAGTTCAATTTCACCTCCAAATGTGAATTTGAATATTATGTCCTATATGCATATTTATAAGCACATATGTGATATGTTCTTGACTTATATGTTACTTGAATTAACATGAGATGCATGATTAATGAGAGTTTAGTGCTTTTGATAAATATACTAAATGGTAACGAAAAAGGGTTGATTTGTCAGTTTGGAGACATGTTTTATAAATCTTTATTTTCACCCTTGTGGCATAAATATCATAATTTCAAGCAAAATAACATTTTTCATAAAGAAAGTATTTGAGACTGTGTATAAAAATAAAAGTGGTTTTCAAACCACCCTATGAAGTACTCGTCCCCTAATGATACAGTGTTGGCTCTACGCATGCGTGCGTTAGATTTTCACTGTTATACCTAGTGAGGGGTCCATCGGGTATAACAGTTTAAATTTTGGCTCTGCGCATGCGTGTGATGATTTTTGCCTCTACCTAAGCACTGGGTGGTTTGCCAGGTATGACAGTTTCAGAGTTTTTGTCCGTGTGATGATAGATCTCATCGGGTATGATAGGTACATCCCTTGCTTTGCCTGTGTGCAGGATGCCCACAAGGTATGACAAATTTCCCCTAAGATACTAGTTGTGGTGAGAGTTTTCAGTTATTGTATCATAATCAGTTTTAGAATGTTTGGAATCAAATTCAATTTATAGTATCAACTATGAGCGCATCTCAATATGAGTTTTCAGAAATTAAGAAGGTTTCAGTATTAGCCACAGTTATAAATAAAATATCAGCTTATAGTTTTCAATATCAATAATAGCTACAGTATTTAGTTTAAAGTTTGTTATCAACATAATGTTTACGCGATCAGAATTAGTTTATAGTATTCAGAAATCAATTATTAGTGCAAATTTCAGAAAATCAGCTTTCAGTTTTATATCATCACAGTAGTTATTATTCAGTTACCCGATGTTGATTTCAAATTTTGAAGTGTAGTAAATATGAATTATTATCATTTTTTGGAATCATGAGCATTAATTGAATGATGGTTTGGATGTTTCAGCATGACTTGTAGAGTTATTATTTTTAGAATCATTAGCATTCTTGAGAGATGACATAGATGGTTACAACACAACATTATAGGGAACGTTGTTTTCAAAAGCATAAGCATTCTAGTTATATGTTAAGTTTCCAAAAAGAGTTTTAAGCATTCAATGATGAGATACAATTTAGAATTTGCTTTTAGCTTGAATGTTGATATTACAGTACTTAGAACACTTAGAAACGTTATACATGCATACATGAATGATTTTAGTTGCTTCCATAACATGTTCATAGAATCATTTTGTTTTCAAGATTTCTAAGAACTATTGCATGCCATAACTATTGTTTGAAGAATGTTTTGCAAACCCTCCCCTTTCCCCACTTACTGACTATTTCAGCTCACCCTTTTTAGAAAATTTTCTTCTAGGTTCTAAGGAAAATTGTGCCAAGGAATGATTCCTCTCGAGGTTTGGGCCCACAAGTCATCAACTCATGTGTATAAAAGAAAATCATATTTTGTTTCTGCTAGAGAAAATATGTTTCATTTCCTATGTTTCTCATGCTTGATTGAAAAATATATGAGAATCTAATACCTTACATTTTCGCTTTGTAAAAACATATGTGATATGCTTTTCAGATTTTCAATTATGTATAGTGTTTATGTCATTTATCATGATGAAACCAAGATATTGTCTTAGGAAAACTATAGCTAGAAAACAAGTTGTACAGATTTTCACATGGCAAGTCTTGGTCACCCGAATCTCATAGTGTGCTCGGAGCTTATGGGATTGGCAGGGTTGGGGTGAGTCATGTCAATAATATTAGTAGTAATAAAATACCACTCATGTTGCATCTATTCTTTGGATTATGAAAGGTGGTCAGAGGATGAAGAGTGGAGGGTGCTGAAACCCCAGGTTTCAATCTAAATTATTTCTAGTATTGCATGCCATGAAAGGGATATTGTATTGGATATCTTTTATACATGGGGATCATAATTATACATGATGCAGCTTTTATTATACAACCTTTGGAAATTGCCTCTGAAAAGTTCCTAGGAGTCATACAACTTCCATGCCAGCCATACCAATTTCCGCCACCTTTGAATTTCAACTTGTTGGAGATGAAATCGATCAGTTTGTGTCGTGAGTCGAGTTCCAATATGAGTTTAGATTATGGGTTCTGAAAGATTCAATTATAAGCAATTGGATTAGCAACATACTATCTCTTTTTTACCATGGTGATAGTCCATGGCTGGTTTTGGAGAGTTGCAACAACAAACTTACATGCATGCATCCTCATTAATTCCTTTTCTAAGCTCTACTGGTAACCCTTGGTAATCAGAAGTCAGGCACATCGGATTTCGATTTTTCCCATAGAATTTTTGTCCTACATTAACCAAAGGAGAATAGCTAACTAATTAAAAGATGAGTAATAATATAACACATGTTAAGTTTAGTTCATGTAAAATTTATCATCTTAATAATATCATTATTACCACGTAGAAACTAAGAAGACAAATGAATTAGGATTAGTACTTCTTAGACTATTTTGACCTTATTCTACAATAATTGTTGGCTCTAGGGTACCTACTCTACAAGATCTATCACTACCTTTCGACAGGGTCATTCAACACTATGATAGCCTTACCGTATTATCTGTGCCCTCACTTCAGAACAATACTAAGGCTACGGACGTTTCTAGAATGGCCACCATATGTGCTCATAAGTTTCTCACTATCAAGATTTAAACACTTGATACCCTCGTCACGGTTCTTCCATTCTAAGGACATATATCATACATACATAATGATTTACGGATATAGAATAAATGCCTTTTATGATCAATGAACATTATTACAAGAGTTAATTCTACATAATTGATTGGCTCTAGGGTACCTACTCTAACAATTAGTCATGCCTTTCGACAGGTTCGTTCAACACTTAGATACTCTTACTGGAACAATCTCTAGGACTAACGGACGTTTCTAGAATGGCCACAATATGTGCTCATAAGTTTCTCACTATCAGATTTGAAACACTTGATACCCTCGTCTGGTTCTACCATTCTAAGGACATAATCAATACATACAATATGATTTACGCGATATAGAATAATGCCTTTTATTGATCATGAACATTATTACAAAGAGTCAATTCTACAATAATTGATGGGCTCTAGGGACCTACTCTAACAATCATCACCTGCCTTTCGACAGGGTCGTTCAACACTATGATAGCCTCACCGTATTATCTGTACCCTCACTTCAGAACAATACTAGCTATGGACTTTTCTAGAATGGCCACCATATGTGCTCATAAGTTTCTCACTATCAAGATTTGAAACACTTGATACCCTCGTCACGTTGTACCATCTAGACATATATCAATACATACAATAATGATTTCGGATATAGAATAAAATGCCTTTTATTATCAAGAATATTATTACAAAGAGTCAATTCTACAATAATTGATTGGCTCTAGGCACCTACTCTAACACTAACCCACTTTTGGGTTAGGGTTTTGACCTAACTTTGGTACAATGGTTTAATCTTTAATAGATGTTGTTTTTATGTTCTATTGCATTGGATTTGTATTTATCTTTTCCTTAATGAAATTGAAGGCTGAGTTTTCTTTATTTCAATTAATGTTGAGCATCATAGACTAAGAAATGATTCATGTGTTAGCCTCTCGAGTAAATCCCATTGTTTAATGAACGCTAGAGATAGTTTGGCGATCTATGAAATCACTTTAGGTTCCATTTAGTTTAAAAGACTTTGAACTATTAATTTTCATTTTCTTGGGTGCGGAAGCTTAATAGGGATAATGTGGAAAATAGCTGAGAAGGTATGTTTTACAACTTAGGGAATTTGATTTATATCCTTGCAGGAGAGTTTAAAAGCAACATCAACCGCAGATTGAATCAGAGTAACTTAGTGAAGTCAAACCCTAACCTCTTGTCTTGAATTGATATTTTTGTAATTAGTTGATATTTTCTTAATTTGTTAGAATTTAAATTTACGCTATTGATTTTGTGTTAATTTCTGTTTTTGTCTCCCACAAATCCAAAAATCTTTGTGTTCTTCAATTAGTTACAAAACAAGGAAAATTAGTACTTAACACGCAATTCTCGTGGAACAATATTCTTCTCATCATTTTATTATTTTTGCAACTATGCACTTGCTAGACATTGCATGTTTGTCAAAAATATGCATCAGGTTGCAAGGGTAATCTATTCCATATCCAATTGGAATAGATGGCTATTCCAATTTGGAATAAGGTTTTAGTGTGCACTATTTTAAGTACACTAAAATTAAAATGAAATAATTCATTCTATTAAAAACCCTAGCCACCCTCTCTCTTTCTCTCTCCAAAACATGAACACCTTTTGTGAGAAAGATTTTTCTTCCCAGAAAAATTCTGAAGATTTTTATCCTTTTAGTTGAGTGAATTACCTAGCCTAATAGTTCCTCAATGACTTGTGTCCCGTCTTCGCGTGGATGCCGAGTTCATTCCTAACTTGGAGTGGGAGCAATCACATCAATTGGAGGGCCTTCACACGTTGGTATGACATTTAACTTGATTTAAATATTTTTCTTGTATTAAATTGATGTAGATCTGTAATTGGATCTTGGTCTTATGGATTTTGTGATGAAATTTTTTATATTTCCGCTGCGTAAACGATCCAAAAACCTACACTATCTACATGGAATCGTCTGTTTGGCCAGTTCGGTGGACTCATGAATAATAAGCACTTATATGTCACACCAAGTTGTAACAAAAAAACCTTGACATGGAAGATCTGTGCCGTTCAACACTATGATACCTTACCATATTATTTGTACCCTAAGTCAGGATAATACTAGGGCTACGATGTTTTAGAATGGCCACCAAATGTGATCATGAGATCTCACAATCAAGACTTATCACTGCTTGATTCCCTTTTCACGGTTCAACCCACTCAAAAACATATATTAACTCATACATATGGAATAATTTACATGATACAAACCATGCCTTTTATTGTGATACTTTCTCTCTACTAGTATACTCGGAAAATAAAAAATATTATAAGAAAATATATAAATATAGATGAGTATGAAATATGGGCCCATAATTAATTTTTCTTATATACAAATCTTTACATAATATAATGAAGTCACAAAATAGTAACTCGACATGTGTGCCCAACCCTTCTGCTCGTGATTCCAAGTGACTGCATCTCACCTACTACCTATAAAAACATTGAAAACAATGGGTGAGCACTAATTGCTCAATAATAACCCTTTATGCTACCCTTCTCTCTCGTTGCTTAAATTCTGAATTTCTTTCCCACATCACACTTCTCTATTCTTCCCTGTTCTTTCTCTGTTCTTTCTCTATTCTTTCTTTGTTTTTTTCTCGTTCTTTCTCAATTTCTAATTTCTCATCTCAAGATAATAGGCATGGTATTATGCATAGATATGCAATGCACAAATGCAAAGAATGTGCATTTTCTTTTCTCTTTTCTTATTCTTTTCTGTTTCTTTTCTCTGTTATTTCTTTCTTCTTTTCTTTTTTCTAGTCTTTCTTTCTTTCTTTCTTTCTTATTGCTGATTGGACTTGGTTGAGCGCATGGATTTGGAACCCTGGCCGTGTGAGTGTATTCTCTATCTATGTACATTCCTCATCCACATGCACTTCTAACGGACTATACAATTCTTCTTTTTTAATTCTGAGGTCGCTCACTAAGGGCGGTGTGCATGTGGGCTATGTCACTCATGGGTTCCCCATCGCAACCCTTCTCTTCTTTTATCTTTTTACACTCCTTTAAATAAAAAATTCAGATTTCAATTTCTTTATATTCCATTTCTTTCTATTTACTCTTTAATGTTCCTTAATGCTTTTTCATGCTCTCATGAGTATTCATGCATATAGATGGGTTCATGCTTATAATTCTTTCTAATTCACTTTTTTAGATGCAACAATGCAATATGGAATGCAAACATGTCATTCTCTACCGCTACTAACTCATCTCATGATGACACATAACCTACTCATACATGCACTTCTCTTTGACATTTCATCAAACATTTTATGTGCACATCCAGCTCTAAATTGGCTACACTTACTTCTTTCTAAGCCACCAAAAATTTGGAACAAAATCTTCCAGATAATGCCAACCCTGTCCAAATTGCACACTCCATAATTTCTACTCCATTCTTCCATAATTCATCCAACTCTCATCAACATCAAATCACACACACACTTCTCATGATAAGTTCTAACCATCTCAACATCAAATGCATCAACAATTCTTCATATAAAACACATATATGCATAAAAGAAATTCTCTACACAACATTGCTTATCATACTAGGGTAGGATTAGATGTGAGCAATCCAACCTTAATAATCTTTTGATCCAACTCTCTTTCTCTTAAATCCTATGAGCACAAATTATCAAAATTCAACACTTTAAAAATTAAAACTCACTTTAGTGCAAGGATCTTACCTAAGGATGCTTGGGTTTAAATTCCACTAAAAATAACCCAATCTATGAATTTCCCTTGAAAGAATTGAAGAAATTGGAGAATTTGGGGATGAAGGTGGCGTGAAAGTGGAGGAAGAATGGCTAGGGTTTCATTCTTCAACTCTGATGTAACAAGATATTATTTATATTTCCCATTTTACCCTTGCACTTTCTATGAAATTCCATCTATGTCCCTTAGTCAATTACCATAATGCCCTCATTTTTATTGCATTCTCTATGAAATTCCATCTCTTTTCTCCCTCCCACATTTTCAACTAATTATGAGTGAAATACCATTTACCCCTAATGACAATTTAAGGGATTTTCTTCACACTTTTTCAAGATAAATTTAACAAAATTTAACTAAGGGTATAAGGGCATAAATAAAGCTACGTACCTTGATGTGGGCGTTACATTTATTAATAGAATAGCATGATCCATAGAGTCAATATACAACAATATGATTGGCTCTAGGGCACATTCTAACATCTCTATATGCTTCGTTCTTTCATGAAAGACTGTTGGTTATGATGTCATTGGTTGCCTTGTTGTCACATACAATTTGTCTGGTGTTTCTGCTTGTAGATTCAATCTTTAATGAACCAAGAATCCATTTGATCTCACATGTGGTTTTCACCATGGCTTTGTACTTTGCTTCTGTTGATGATGTTAGATAGGTTCCCTAGAGCCAATTAGTTATTGTAGAATTGACTTTTTGTAATAATGTTTATTAATCAATAAATGGCAATTTCTACTATATCATGTAAATCGTAATTGTATGTATTGATATAGTCCTTAGGATGTAGAACTGTGACGAAGGTATCAAGTGTTTCAAATCTTCATAGTGAGAACCCCTACTATCACATAAGGTGGCCATTCTAGAATGTCTGTAGCCCTAGTATTATTCTAACCAGGACACATAATATAGTAAGGCTATCATAGTTGTTGAACGATCCTGTCGAAAGACAATGACGATCTCACTTGTCAAGGTTATTTGCCAACAACCTGGTGCAATGCATGGGTGCTTGCTAGAGGCAAGTTCACTGGAAAAACCGACCATAGGATTTCATAAGGATGGTAACCCCAATGTCTATGGAATAAATCCTCTGATGAATGGTGGTACATGTGATCCTTGTGTTGAAAGCGATCCTTTACGCAACTTGATGCAATTTGACACTAGCCTAACACAGTTCTATTCAGAGCTATCAATATGGTGGTGATTGGCTGCATCAAGGAGTGTATCAAGACTATGGTGGATAGACAAAGGATTCATCACTCCTGGGTATGGGAGAAGTTATCTCACGGCGCAATTCAGTATATGGCAATGACACTAAAACTGTGGCCACAGTGGGATTGAGTTATTGCTCTATCCAGTTTATAATACAGGTTATTGGTCCAGAACACAGTGGGATTGAGTTGTTGCTCTATCCAGTTTATAATACAGGTCATTGGTCCAGAAACTGAATACATAATATCGAGAGTAACCGAAGGTTGACACTATTTCTATGCCTTCGTTGTAATAGTTGCTTTATACTACTATACTCATAAAAACACATACATAATATACAGGTACATTAATAAAAATAGTTGGGCTCAAATTTTTTCTTTCATTTAATATACATATTCTTTACACAAAGTCAGTATCATTTACAAAAGTTCTCAAAAGTGTGGTGGACAGTGTAACTACTCCTCCTTGCCCGCCGACATCCATCTGACTGCGTCCTCACCTAGAACCTGCAAAAGCATAGAAAAACAACGGGGTGAGCACAATTAATGCTCAACAAGCAAATCCTCTACTAATCTGTCCCCGTAACTCTTTCTCTTAATTTTTTCCTTACGTTCTTCTTTTCTCATTTATGTTCTCTTTCTGTTTCTGTTTCTCATATTTTTTGCTATACACTCTCTGGTGTATGTCACAGCCTCATCTTACCAGAGGCACGGTTGGGAACTCAACCCACTCTTCGTGACTTTACTCTTTTCCTCTTTCTGTTCTTTCTCTTTCTCTATTTTTCTCATTCTTTCTCACTTGAGTGTCACGACCCTATCTTACCGGAGGCACGGCCGGGAACACTCTCGCTATATGTGACTTCTACTCATTTCTGTACCAATCAGATTTTGTTATGCATGGATTCAGAACCCTTAGCCATGTGAGTGTACATTCTTTCTTTCTATCTCTCGAATGTCACGGCCCCTTCTGACCGGAGGCACGGCTGGAAGCTCATGGTCCACTCTTCGCGATAGCCATGGCCCTATCTGACCGGAGGTAGGGCTGGGGATCACAAAGCACCCACTTTCGTGACTTACTCATCACTCATGGGTTCCCCATCGCACAACCTACTCTATACTCTTCTTTAGCTCCTAGAGTAGTTTATGCACAAGGTCTCTACTCTTTCTCTAGCTAATACTCATAATGTAGCTTAACTCTTAGAGTAGTCTATTCACAAAGTTCTCTACTCTTTCTCAAGCTACTTCTCAATGAACAATTAATGCATATGGATGGTTCATGCTCATTAATGCACTTAGAAAATGCCAATATGCAATGTTGCAAGAATTAAGGTTCATAACTCATTCTCATGCTTCTCTTAGGCATTTCATCAAACAACTCATGTGCATACAAAAACTCTTCTCTAACTACAACTCTGTTTCTCTTTTTAACCATCCAAAATGGGAGTAAGCTCCCTTCCATGGGCATAATCCCTATCATAGAAGAACACTCCCAAAATATTTACTCAATCTCATCCAACTTCATCTCAACTCATCACACGTCAACACTTCTTATAAAGGAAATGTATCCAACAAACTCAACATGAATACTCATCACAATTTAATTTCTCAACAAGTAGGCATATATCTCTACTCAATTTCTCAATAAAATACATATAACATGCAACATAATTTCTACTAAATCTCTACTCAAGAGAATTCTCAAATCTCAACTTGGGTTGGGATTTACTTACCTTGTGATGGTGTGATTCCACTAGCACTTCTCTTCTCCTTTAGTAGATGTCCTTTCTCTACACCTTTTAAACAATAACACAATAAGCCCTCAACACCTTTATAGATAAATTTCACATCTAGAGCAAGGATCCTTACCTTAGGATGCCTTAGATCAACTCTCTACCAAAAATCTACTCAAAAGCCCTTTAAAATCCTTGAAGGATTGGATGGAAAGTAGAGAGAAAAAGATGAATGAGTATGGCCGTGGAAGAAGAAGAATGAAAGGGTTTCTAAAGTTAAACCCTTAATATCTCATATTTTCTCCACTCTTTCCCATTTTACCCTTACTCTTTCTTAGGAATTCCACATTTGCCCTTTAGTTCTTTGCAAATGTACCCCCCATTTAAACTATTCTCCATGCAATTTCCTTGCATTTCACTCCCCACTTTTCCTGCTAATTAGGGGTAGAATGGTCATTGTACCCCAAAGGAAGAATTCTCTAGAAACTCAACACACATTTTGTTAGGCTCTTCGCCGCGGCGAAAACTATTTCTTCGCCCCGACGAAACATTACAGAACCTACACCATGGGTTGCAGGACCTCATCGCCGCGGCGAAGATTCTTCTTCTCCCCGGTGAAGTCTATAACACCAAAATTTCACCAAGTCTCTACAATTTCAGGGCAACCACTCAACCAAACCAATACATCCATTCAACCAAGGGCCAACCAAACCATATTAACAATATTCCAATTCAAATAAGAGCAAAATAAGAAACATTAGCTATGTACCTCGATTGGGGCGTTACATTCGTCTCGTCGAGATAATGGATGATGAAAGGATCGAATTGTATGGTAACCATATCGTTGACAGGTAGCTACTTTGCTGAATCTGAATCTATCGAGTGGCCATGATGCCTTGCTAGGGGCCAACCTTGGTCTGTGTATTAGTGAGACGATTAATTGGTGTTAATCGCGATAGTATACACTACCGGTATGATGAGGAGCCCATGGGTCACACACATAGAAGATAATTTAAGAGCCAGGAAGAAAGAATGGTGTTTTCGTCTTTTTGTGTTCGTACCCTTTATTTAATTTGTTAGAAAAATTTAAATAATTGAAATTACGATTAAATATGTGTTCGCATATATTTAAATAAATTATCATTATTGTTAAATGTTAATATATATATATATATATTTAAATATATATATTAATTGATTTTAATTGAGATAATGATAGAAATTAAAATAAATAAAATTGGGAGTGTTTGGCAACATGGGGCGTTTGGGTTGGAGCCCAAGCCTATTCCGTATGGGATTAGGGCATAAAATTTTTCTATAAAGAAAAGTTTTAATTGTAAAAGATTAGAGTTTTTCATTATTTCAATTGATTGAAAAAGAGAAAACACACAGCCCCTTTTTCCTCTCTCTCAAGCTAGGTTTTTGCTTTGCAAAGAATCAAAGTTTTCTTTGATTTTTCTTCTTTGTTCTTAAGGCTAAAGAGGATCTAGCAAATCCCTCTTTAGTTCCTTGCGATTGTCTTCATGTAGACTACGTCAGTTCGATCCTACACTTGGGTCAGTAGCAAAACACGTTCAGAGACAAAGTTGGAGGAGCCTCCAAACGTGCGTATGGAGGAGCCTCCAAATGTGTACATGATTCCTTAAACCTTGAAAAGATTTTTTTGCAGATTTAATATATATATTGTATAAATTGTGATTTTTGTACCTGGATCTTGGTTCTAAGGAACGATCCATGTAGTTTATGTCTTGTTTTTCGCTGCGTAACTGGGTCGTTCACTAACAGTATTAAAAGCATACTATTGATTACCACAATTAGAAGAAGAGCCACTAGAGTAAGTAGCTTGAGCAAATTGCTGTTGTGTAGGATTGACAATAAACTATTGATTTCCACCACTAGGACCTAAGCCATTTGGGTTAGAGGAATGAATCCAACCGGGAGTAGTTTGCTGCATAAACTGTCCTGGTATCATTTGAGTTGCTAGCATAGCCTGTGCTACTTCATTTGTCTGGCTAGGATTATGTGTTTTTGATGTAACAGAGGTAGAGAATCCTTGAGGAGAAAAATTAAAGCCATTAAAGTCTTGGAAACCTTGAAAGTCCTGGTCAAATCTATGATAGCAATTGACTGTAGAGTGTCCTCCTTTGCCACAAACTTGGCAAATCAGTTTAGGCCTAAACTAACCCCTTCCTCTGCCTCGGCTACGCATCATATAAGGATTGAACATGTACATTCCAGGAGAGTTTTGAACAGCAAAGGAACCATGAGAGTAATTTGAAAAATATTGTGAATGATAGCCAAAAGGAAAAACTGGTCTAGAATTATTCCCATAATTTACTAAACTACCAGTAGGCTGAGATTATTGAGGTATCAAATAACTCCCTGAAGAGTCCAAATTGGCATTTGGCCTAACTTTTTCATTCTGTGAGGTAGCATTAACATTGATATAACTATGATATGTAGTTTGTTTAGAAACCAGAAGAGCCGAAGCTAGTTGATCATGTAAGTGATTATAAGCA
This sequence comes from Pistacia vera, assembly GCF_008641045.1. Taxonomy (NCBI): domain Eukaryota; kingdom Viridiplantae; phylum Streptophyta; class Magnoliopsida; order Sapindales; family Anacardiaceae; genus Pistacia; species Pistacia vera. The sequence continues at coordinate 671,968 of NW_022196097.1, forward strand.
CTATGTTGGCTCTCCAATCTTATTTCATGTTTGTGTAACAAGAACCGAGCCTCTTGTAGAGTGTTAATGCTACTATTATATGTGAGATTTACGTCAACATCATCATACTCCGGTCCCAAACCATCTAATATATATGGCAGCAGTTCCTCATCACTTAGACTTACACCACTAGCATTCAACTCATCTCCTAATTCTTTCATCTTCAGCACATATTCACTAATACTACATGAATCCTTCAGTGCAATGTTCTAGCCTTAGAAACTGATTGGAAATGCAATTCTAAAACATTCCAAATTTCATAGGTTGTACTACGCTTAGCAACATGTCTAAACATAGATTCAAAAACAGTTGAGAGAAGCCAGCTTAGTAAAAACTGATCAACCTTTTTCCAATCAAAATAGTTAGGGTTTGGTTTCTTTACCTTCTCTCCTAATTCTTCAGATGTAACAATTAAGAACATTGATGGACATACTTTCTCTCCAATGACAAACACATCCGATCCATGTGAGCTCAAAGGTGGCAAGAGCTGAGATTTCTAGAAAGTGTAGTTTCTTTCTTGAAGTTTCATGGAGATCGAAGGTAAGGTAGGCAATGTGCTTGGACTTGTAACAGTAGCTAGTCCAGTTTCCATATTTTTCCTTCATTTGAAGAGAAACATTTGCAGAAAAATTTGAGCTAAGATCAACCTTAGACGTTAGTCTAGGGCTTTGATACCATCAAAAGATGTAGATATGAAGAGAATAATCGAGAAAGAAAGTGCAGAAAAATAGAGCAAAAATGTGTGAATTCTGGAAAAATGAGAATCTGTTATTTTTTTTCTAACTGAACTAAGAGAAGAAAGGCTGACTTTATATAGACAGCCATCAATTATAAAATGCAGTGTTTTATAACATTTGTATATAGAAACGTTGCATATTAGTACACTTAAAGCATTACAAGTATTAAACTAAACTTCTTCTTAATTTGCATAGGCCGAGACCAAGTCCTACAGTCTTCTTCTTCTTCTTCTTCTTATTCTTCTTCTTTAATCAACATCTTCCCTTAATTCAAACCTCTTTAGTATTTCCATTCTTCTCAACGTCAACCCCTTAAACTAAACACCTTTTGATTCTCCATTCTCCTCAACAAGTTGCAAAATATCTGAAGCGAGAGTGTAAGCATAGATTGTTGTGCACACACACTTGAAACGAAACAAGCCAAGACACGAGTCTGATAAATAGTGTGCACTGAGAACTGATGTGCACACACACAATAGATGAAACAAGCCAAATAAAAGGATTGGTAGCCAGTGTGCACACACAGAGCTCATAAGTTTGACAAAAATGAATATTCTACACATAAGACTCATGTTTCCATATTAATATCTTGTTGAGAGTCTTGTTATTTTGTGAAACTATTTAAAATTCTCCCCTTCATGCTTTGGCTAGGTTGTTACCAATGTTGGTGTAAGTAAATAAATGGCAATTGTGTTGCTGGATAATATACTTGGGTGTTTTTGGCTGGACAGTAGACTTGATGGTATTGGAAGCATGCTTTAAATAACAAATAAATGGGTGTGTTATGATTCTTATTTGTCTTATTTATATACATATAACTCGGCTGAATATTGCACTAGTTTTGGTCCGAAAATGTGAGACTTCATGCAGCATATTCTTTGGTATAAAAAGGGATGGTTTCGTGGAATTTTATAATGGAATATATGTGCTTACAATGAGATGGAAATGGCATTATAAAGAGGAATTAAAATTTGGCTGGTTAACGTGCTTGGAAAGGCTAAAATTTTGCTCTGGAATAGAATAAATTACAGATGTTTTTCTGCTTGTTCTTGGCTATTACATGTAGCAATATGGGGAAGTTTTTAATTGTAAATGAAGTGCTGGAATTGAGGTGTTTGGCTTTGAGTAATATAGGTGATTAAAAGGCAGGTCAAGGGGAGTTATATAATGTCCAAGAAGATTTTATTTTGTTTATTTTATTCATTTATTTGTGAAAATACCCGTGAAGGCACAAAAGAGAATTTTAAGTACTTTGTTTATTCATGTGTATTTTATTCTAGTATGAAATATTCTTATATATTATTTTTTAGCTCTTTGGTTTAACTATAATTATAATGTGTTATATGAGTTTTGGCTTTTAAAAGTGATATTTGTTTATGATTAGTGTTGGACATTTGCTATGGTAATGTGATGTTGAAGTAATTTTTAATCTGGGTTAAACTGTCAGATTTGAAACAAGTTCAATTTCACCTCCAAATGTGAATTTTGAATATTATGTCCTATATGCATGATTTATAAGCACATATGTGATATGTTCTTGACTTATATGTTACTTGAGATTAACATGAGATGCATGATTAAATGAGAGTTTAGTGCTTTTGATAAATATACTAAATGAGTAACGAAAAAGGGTTGATTTGTCAGTTTGGAGACATGTTTATAAATCTTTATTTTCACCCTTGTGGCATAAAATATCATATATTTCAAGCAAAATATACATTTTTCATAAAGAAAAGTATTTGAGACTGTGTATAAAAATAAAAGTGGTTTTCAAACCACCCTATGAAGTACTCGTCCCCTAATGATACAGATGTTGGCTCTACGCATGCTGTGATATATTTTCACTGTTATACCTAGTGAGGGGTCCATCGGGTATAACAGTTTTAAATTTTGGCTCTGCGCATGCGTGTGATAGATTTTTGCCTCTACCTAAGCACTGGGTGGTTTGCCAGGTATGACAGTTTCAGAGTTTTGTCCGTGTGATGATAGATCTCATCGGGTATGATAGGTACATCCCTTGCTTTGCCTGTGTGCAGGATGCCCACAAGGTATGACAAATTTCCCCTAAGATACTAGTTGTGGTGAGAGTTTTCAGTTATTAGTATCATAATCAGTTTTAGAATGTTTGGAATCAAATTCAATTTATAGTATCAACTATGAGCGACAGTCTCAATATGAGTTTTCAGAATATTAAGAGAGGTTTCAGTATTAGCCACAGTTATAAAATAAAATATCAGCTTATAGTTTTCAATATCAATAATAGCTACAGTATTTAGTTTAAAGTTTTGTTATCAACATAATGTTTACAGCGATCAGAAATTAGTTTATAGTATTCAGAAATCAATTATTAGTGCATAATTTCAGAAAATCAGCTTTCAGTTTTATATCATCACAGTAGTTATTAATTCAGTTACCCGATGTTGATTTCAAATTTTGAAGTGTAGTAAATATGAATTATTATCATTTTTTGTGAATCATGAGCATTAATTGAATGATGGTTTGGATGTTTGCAGCATGACTTGTAGAGTTATTATTTTTAGAATCATTAGCATTCTTGAGAGATGACATAGATGGTTACAACACAACATTATAGGGAACGTTGTTTTCAAAAGCATAAGCATTTCTAGTTATATGTTAAGTTTCCAGAAAAGAGTTTTAAGCATTCAATGATGAGATACAATTTAGAATTTGCTTTTAGCTTGAATGTTGATATTACAGTACTTAGAACACTTAGAAACGAGTTATACATGCATACATGAATGATTTAGTTGCTTCCATAACATGTTCATAGAATCATTTTGTTTTCAAGATTTCATAAGAACTATTGCATGCCATAACTATTGTTTGAAGAATGTTTTGCAAACCCTCCCCTTTCCCCCACTTACTGACTATTTCAGCTCACCCCTTTTTAGAAAATTTTCTTCTAGGTTCTAAGGAAAAATTGTGCCAAGGAATGATTCCTCTCGAGGTTTGGGCCCACAAGTCATCAACTCATCATGTGTATAAAAGAAATATCATATTTTGTTTCTGCTAGAGAAAATATGTTTCATTTCCTATGTTTATCTCATGCTTGATTGAAAAATATATGAGAATCTAATACCTTACATTTTCGCTTTGTATAAAACATATGTGATATGCTTTTCAGATTTTCAATTATGTATAGTGTTTATGTCATTTATCATGATGAAACCAAGATATTGTCTTAGGAAAACTATAGCTAGAAAACAAGTTGTACAGATTTTCACATGGCAAGTCTTGGTCACCCGAATCTCATAGGTGTGCTCGGAGCTTATGGGATTGGCAGGGTTGGGGTGAGTCATGTCAATAGATATTAGTAGTAATAAAATACCACTCATGTTGCATCTATTCTTTGGATTATGAAAGGTGGTCAGAGGATGAAGAGTGGAGGGTGCTGAAACCCCAAGGGTTTCAATCTAAATTATTATCTAGTATTGCATGCCATGAAAGGGATATTGTATTGGATATCTTTTATACATGGGGATCATAATTATACATGATGCAGCTTTTATTATACAACCTTTGGAAATTGCCTCTGAAAAGTTCCTAGGAGTCATACAACTTCCATGCCAGCCATACCAATTTCCGCCACCTTTGAATTTCAACTTGTTGGAGATGAATCGATCAGTTTGTGTCGTGAGTCGAGTTCCAATATTGAGTTAGATATATGGGTTCTGAAAGATTCAATTAAAAGCAATTGGATTAAGCAACATACTATCTCTTTTTTTACCATGGTTGATAGTCCATGGCTGGTTTTGGAGAGTTGCAACAACAAACTTACATGCATGCATCCTCGTTAATTCTTTTTCTCGGCTCTACTGGTACACCATTGGTAATCAGAAGTCAAGGCACATCGGATTTCGATTTTTCCCAATAGCAATTTTTGTCCTACATTAACCAAAGGAGAATAGCTAACTATATTAAAAGATGAGTAATATATATAACACATGTTAAGTTTAGTTCATGTAAAATTTATCATCTTAATAATATCATTAATTACCACGTAGAAAACTAAAGAAGACAAATGCAATTAGGATTAGTACTTCTTAGACATATTTTGACCTTATTCTACAATAATTGATTGGCTCTAGGGTACCTACTCTAACAAGATCTATCACTACCTTTCGACAGGGTCATTCAACACTATGATAGCCTTACCGTATTATCTGTGCCCTCACTTCAGAACAATACTAAGGCTACGGACGTTTCTAGAATGGCCACCATATGTGCTCATAAGTTTCTCACTATCAAGATTTGAAACACTTGATACCCTCGTCACGGTTCTACCATTCTAAGGACATATATCAATACATACAATAATGATTTACGCGATATAGAATAAAATGCCTTTTATTGATCAATGAATATTATTACAAAGAGTTAATTCTACAATAATTGATTGGCTCTAGGGTACCTACTCTAACAAGATTAGTCATTGCCTTTCGACAGGTTCGTTCAACACTATGATAGCTTTACTGTATTATCTGTGCCCTCACTTTAGAACAATACTAGGGCTACAAACGTTTCTAGAATGGCCACAATATGTGCTCATAAGTTTCTCACTATCAAGATTTGAAACACTTGATACCCTCGTCATGGTTCTACCATTCTAAGGACATATATCAATACATACAATAATGATTTACGCGATATAGAATAAAATGCCTTTTATTGATCAATGAACATTATTACAAAGAGTCAATTCTACAATAATTGATTGGCTCTAGGGCACCTACTCTAACACTAACCCACTTTTGGGTTAGGGTTTTGACCTAACTTTGGTTACAATGGTTTAATCTTTAATAGATGTTGTTTTTATGTTCTATTGCATTGGATTTTGTATTTATTCTTTTTCTTAATGAAATTGAAGGCTGAGTTTTCTTTATTTCAATTAAATGTTGAGCATCATGAGACTAAGAAATGATTCATGTGTTAGCCTCTCAGAGTAAATACCATTGTTTAATGAACGCTAGAGATAGGTTTGGCGATCTATGAAATCACTTTAGGGTTCCATTTAGTTTAAAAGACTTTGAACTATTAATCTTCATTTTCTTGGGTGCGGAAGCTTAATAGGGATAAGTAGGAAAATATAGCGTGAGAAGGTATGTTTTACAACTTAGGGAATTTGATTTATAATCCTTGCAGGAGAGTTTAAAAGCAACATCAACCGCAGATTGAATCAGAGTAACTTAGTGAAGTCAAACCCTAACCTCTTTGTCTTGAATTGATATTTTTGTAATTAGTTGATATTTTCTTAATTTGTTAGAATTTAAATTTACGCTATTGATTTTGTGTTAATTTCTGTTTTTGTCTCCCACAAATCCAAAAATCTTTGTGTTCTTCAATTAGTTACAAAACAAGGAAAATTAGTACTTAACACGCAATTCTCGTGGGAACAATATTCTTCTCATCATTTTATTAATTTTTGCAACTAATGCACTTGCTAGACATTGCATGTTTGTCAAAAATATGCATCAGGTTGCAAGGGTAATCTATTCCAATATCCAATTGGAATAGATGGCTATTCCAATTTGGAATAAGGTTTTAGTGTGCACTATTTTAAGTACAACTAAAATTAAAATGAAATAATTCATTCTATTAAAAACCCTAGCCACCCTCTCTCTTTCTCTCTCAAAACATGAACACCTTTTGTGAGAAAGAATTTTTCTTCCCAAGAAAAATTCTGAAGATTTTTATCCTTTTAGTTGAGTGAATTACCTAGCCTAATAGTTCCTCAATGACTTGTGTCCCGTCTTCGCGTGGATGCCAAGAGTTCATTCCTAACTTGGAGTGGGAGCGAATCACATCAATTGGAGGAGCCTTCACACGTTGGTATGACATTTAACTTGATTTAAATATTTTTCTTGTATTAAATTGATGTAGATCTGTAATTGGATCATTGGTCTTATGGATTTTGTGATTGAAATTTTTTATATTTCCGCTGCGTAAACGATCCAAAAACCTACACTATCTACATGGAATCGTCTGTATTGGCCAGTTCGGTGGACTCATGAATAATAAGCACTTATATGTCACACCAAGTTGTAACAAAAAAACCTTGACATGGAAGATCTGTGCCGTTCAACACTATGATAGCCTTACCATATTATTTGTACCCTAAGTCAGGATAATACTAGGACTACAGATGTTTCTAGAATGGCCACCAAATGTGATCATAGAGATCTCACAATCAAGACTTATCACTGCTTGATTCCCTTGTCACGGTTCAACCACTCTAAAAACATATATTAACTCATACATATGGAATATGATTTACATGATACAAACCATGCCTTTTATTGTAATACTTTCTCTCTAGCTAGTATACTCAGAAAATAAAAAATATTATAAGAAAATATATAAATATAGATGAGTATGAAATAATGGGCCCATAATTAATTTTTCTTTATATACAAATCTTTACATAATATAATGAAGTCACAAAATAGTAACTCGACAGTGTTGCCCAACCCTTCTGNATAGGGTTCTCACTATCAAGATTTGAAACACTTGATACCCTCGTCACGGCTCTACCATTCTAAGGACATATATCAATACATATTGCAATAATAATGATTTACGCGATATAGAATAAAATGCCTTTTTATTGATTAATGAACATTATTACAAAGAGTCAACTCTACAATAATTGATTGGCTCTAGGGCATCTACTCTAACAAATTTTATATTTACAGGATTATACCTATTGATGCCAACTACATGTTAGGCTAGCTATTATTTGAGTTATTGACTTATATTTATTGATGCACTTACCTATTGACCGAAAAAAAAAATATATGAGAAATTTATCTCTTTTTTTTTTTTTGCTTTAAATTTTTGTTGAAATTTTATGAGAAATTATATAAAATGACACTATTTTAGGTAGGGAATTGAAATCTAGCACTTTTTGAAAACCTTCTCAAGAAATAGAACAATCCCATTTTACACACAAATTTGAACGATGAAAATGCTCTCACATATTAATTAATAAACCTAAACATTCACTCATCTTCTTCAAAACCGTCCTAACCATTCTCGCTATTGAAAACTTTGAAAACCCATCTAGAAACTGATTTTGTTATTCAATTTGGTCAATGATTTCAGTCGATTTTAATTGAATTTTAGTTGATTTTGGGTTTTAGATTTAGGTTTTGTCGAAGTTTTTGGTTTTGAATGTAAGATGGGGTTGATTGTTGTTTCATGGTGCAAATTTGGGTGGTTTTAATGGTTCTTGGTAGTGAAAAATAAATGGGGACCTGCGTTTTTTGGTCCATAGAGGGTTTCGGTTGATTTGAATCCTTGTTGGCAAAGCATTATAGGTCATTTGGAGCAGAAGAAGCGGGTTTTTGGCTGAAACCCTACGATTCAGCCAAATTCAACCAGATTCTAGCATACAAGGTTCTGTCTAAATTGCTGAATTTGGCCAATTGACATAATTCAGCCATATTTGGCCACTTTAGTGTTGAAGGGTGAAGTTGGCCGAATAGGGGGAGATGCTTTGTTTAAGGGGAAATATTGGGCAAAGGGACTAAAATGTAAGAAACAGAAACTTAACTCAATACGGTGCATTTCTGTACTCAACGATCTTTATATAAATTGTCCCCATTGTACTGAAATCAGTTAGTGAAAAATTAATGAAAATAATTTCTCTTTCATTTCAGCTCAACTAACTTTCTCTCTCTCTCTCTATCTCTCTCTTAATTTCTTCATTGTGCTTTAATCTTTCTTTCAAATCCACCTAATAACCTTCAAGAATCTTTATGGTATCAGAGCCTATTGACAAGGGTCCATGGCTAATCTGAATTTTGGATCCTTGAATTCCAGCTCAAAGATAGTTAACAAGCAAACTGATAATGGAAGCGCAATGAGTTCAATTGCTCATTCTTCTCTTCCAACTCTGTCAGTCAAGCTTAGTGAGAGAAACTACAACTACTGGAGATCTCAAGTTCTACCTGCGTTCACTTCATATAAGCTTGATGACTTCATCATAGGTGTGAATGTTTGCCCTTCCATGTTTTTAAATGAACAAATATTAGATTCTGAACGAATAATCAAGAAACCTAACCCTAAGTATTTTGAATAGAAAAAGACCGATCAATTTCTACTGAACTAGTTAATTTCATCTATTTCTGAACCTATGTTTAGGCGGTTCCAAATACACAAGTGCATATGAAATTTGGAACACTTTGGAGTTATATTTTCAGTATTTCTCAAAGCCTAGAACGTTACATTTGCGGAACTTGTTGGAAAACACTAAGAAAGATTCTATGAGTTAGTATTGATCTATTTTGAAACCTATGGCTTTTATGGGTTAAAACAAAAAATGTTTTAAAGCAAAGTAATCACCCTATTAAGTTTTTTATTTACTCTTTTTTTTTTCTTTTACTTAATTCTTCATAGGTTTAATCATTTAAGTTATCGAGTTCATTCATTCATGAGATAAACATTGAAAAAAAAAAAGTCAACTGTTATTGGTAGAATGCTAGTTTCAGCACAAGGAAATAGATAGCCAAGTATAATCAACTAATCAATTTTAGCTCTAAAAGTAAACTATCTTCAGGGGGGGAGGGAGGGAAAGATAGGATATAGAGGAAAAAAGTTGTTTGTGTGTATAATTTATTTAATATCAACAGAATATACAAGTATCTTTGATTGAACTACAAGTATAGAGTATCAAAATTTTGTAATCTAATTGTAGAGGATGTTGAGAAGAGAGACTCTAGTTTTGGTCAAACGCCCGCTCAAGGACTCGAGTCCATCTTCAAAATGTTGAACATTTGACTCCATTTCTTTAAGCTGGTTCTAGATGTTTTCAGATTTGCTTGTCTTGTGACCGTTGAGGATAGATAATTTAGCATTCATCTCTTCAAACTCATTTGTGTTTGTTTCCTCAAATGCCACCTTTTTTGGGAGCATTAGCTTGGAAACTACTGACCAACTGCTTAGCTTCCTTCGCCTTGAGATAAGGGACAACAAAGATTCAATCACATTGAATGTGATTGCTTCAACCTATTTTAAAAGGCTAGTTGTGGCCTTCGTCTTGTTTTCCTTGTTGATTGGGGAGGAGCTTTGGTTTTATGATTTCAAATTCTTCAAGGCCTTTTGGATTGTCTTTTTCACTGTCTTCTTAGAGGTCAGGTATTTCTTAACCGCACCTATAAGTTCAATATCATCACCCCTCCTTCTATGGAAAATTGATTGAAGTTCCTATATAGCCTCTTTGGTTTGTAACAAGGAATCCTTAGCAATGCCACAAATATCCAAGAGTCTTAGAGATCCATTCAACAACTCATCAACCAAATCATTTTGCTGAATGTGGGACAGTTGTAGCAACTTATCAACACAATCATGCAAATCTTGAAGGCCATTTATCTGATGGTTGATTGATGATGATGATGTAGAAGTAGATTAAGAAGCTCTTAATCTTCTCAAATGCTGATCAACTTCTGAAGTGAGAGGGCATGGTCTAGAAGGGAAATTGTTAGAGCGAGTATGGTAAGAAGGGGCCATTTTTTCTTCCTTTGGAAATGAGAAGGCCTGGAAATTGATTGTTCGGTTCAATTTTCCTTTCCTTTTGTTGCCATATGCTCAATATATATTATGAGATAAGGGAGACAAGAGGAATCTATTGAACATTGATACTTGGCTAGAAATGCTGCAGTTTACTAAGTGTTTTTGAACATGAGTCGGCGACAAACCTGAAGGCAATTTCCCGGGCTCCATTTTGACATGCAGCAAAGTTTAACTTATTTTGTATTGGTAGATATGTATTCCAGATTATAAGGGATGTGCTGCAATAGTTGTTGTTAGTTCGTATTAAGTGTGTGGCTTTAGATTAATCCAGGTTATTATATGACTGCAAAGTTGGTGTAAACAGTGTAACATTTTGCTTTATTAGTTGTAATGTAAGCTAAGTTGGTAATGCAGCAAAAACGCAACATTTTTTATTCTCATTTTGCTCTCTTTCTTTTCTTTGTTATCTCCGGTGTAAAAACATTAACATGGTATCAGAGCTAAGTTAATTCCAACCAAAAATCTGAATCTTTCTTCTCCAAAACAACTCATCTACCTCTCCAAAAAACAGCCTTGCATCAGACCTATTTTTTCTTGAACAAATGACCACTCCAACAGCTTCCCTTCTACCTTCTGTGTTCAATGGTGAACACTACCATATATGGTCCGTCAAAATGAAAGCATACCTGAGGGGCCAAGGACTCTGGCAATATGTAGAAGAAGAGAAACAACCCCCTCAGTTGGGACCAAATCCCACTCTCAATCAAATCCGAATGCATGAAGAGGAAGCTTCGAAGGCTCCAAGAGCCTTGTCTCACATTCACTCAGCTATCACATATCTTGTTTTCACAAGAATTATGGCATGCGAAACAGCCAAAGAGTCATAGGACAAGTTGAGGGAGGAGTTCATGGGAAGTGATACTACAAGAAACATGCAAGTTCTGAATTTGAGAAGGGAGTTTGAAACATTAAGAATGCAGGAGGCTGAGAAAGTGAAGGAATATGTTAATAGGCTGATGAATATTGTTAACAAAATCAGATTACTTGGAGTGGAGATGTCAGACAACAGAATAGTGGAGAAGGTGATGGTGAGCTTGCCGAAAAGGTTTGAAGCTAAGATCTCATCCTTGGAGGACTCAAAGAACCTGACTCAGATCACATTGACTGAGCTGGTCCATGCTCTACAGGCACAAGAGCAGAGAAGGCTCCTAAGGCTAGAGGATGCAAATGAAGGGGCAATGTTAGCAACTCATAAGGGCAAGTCTATACAAGGGAATTGCAGAAAGTTTGCTGGAGAAAAGAGAGGAAAAGAAAGGTCTCATAACCAATGGAACAAAGCTGGTGAGATGAAGAATTTTCCAACTTGTTCTCATTGTAAAAGGAATGGACATGTAGAGGACAAATGCTAGTTTAGACCTGGTATACAATGTATGGCCTGCAAATAGTTTGGCCATATTGAAAGAGTGTGCAAAAACAAGGGAGAGCAGTCCAACAGCAAGCTCAAACAACTGATGAACAACAGCAGGGTAGGAGACAGAGCAGCTGTTTATGGCCTCATCCAACTTGATCCAAGCTTGTGATGATACTTGGTTAATTGACAATGGATGCACACATCACATGACACCAGATTTGAGTAGCATTGTGAACATAGATCACTCTCATCGGTCAAAGATTAAAGTTGGAAATAGAGAATGTGTGGAAGCAAGAGGAAAAGGAGATGTTGCAATTCAAACTCCAAAAGGTACAAAACTAATCTCAAATGTACTTTATGCACCTAATATAAGTCAAAGTTTTTTGAATGTGGGACAAAGTTGGAAAAATATTTTGCACTACACTTTCAAAAACAATCCGACATTATTCAAGACAGTGAGGGAAATGAGATTATGAGAGTGAAAATGGTACGGAAAAGCTTTCCAATTATGTGGAGAGTTACCCAACACAAAGCATGCAATGTTAGAGAGGATGAAACTGAAATATGGCACAACAGTTTAGGACATGTACATTATAGAAATCTAAGGGAAATGCAATCAAAAAAATTAGCCCTGAATCTACCTATTGTTGAACAATCGAGAGGTGTCAGTAAAGTGTGTCAATTAGGCAAAATGAGGAGGAAAACCTTTCCAATGAATCAAGCCTGGAGAGCTTCTAAAAACTCCTACTTGTTCACTCGGATGTATGAGGCCCCATGCAAACCTTATCACTAAATGGGAGCAAGTACTTTATATTGTTCATAGATGACTGGTCTAGAATGGGCTGGGTTTACTTTCTAAGGCAGAAAAGTGAGGTGGCTGGAGGATTCAAAAAATTCAAACTGGAAGTAGAAAACCTAACAGGAAAATCCATTAAAACCTTGAGAAGTGATAATGGCACTGAATACACTTCTCAAGAGTTTGAAAAAATCTACATAGAAGCTAGAATTATACATCAATTCAGCAGCCCCTATACTCCACAACAGAATGGAGTTTGTGAGAGAAGAAATAGGACAGTCATGGAAATGGAAAGATGCTTGATGGCTGAGAAAAATCTTCCCAAATTTTTTTCGGCAGAGGTTGTAAACAAAAGTGTCTACTTACTCAATCGACTCCCCACTAAAGCCTTGAGTAATCAAACACCTTTTGAAGCTTGGACTGGAGTCAGACCAGTAGTGGATGAACTGAAGATCCTCGGTAGCATATGTTATGTCCTAGTGCCACCTACAAAGAGGACAAAGCTGGAGGATAAGGCAATGACAGGAATATTTATTGGCTACAGCAGCCAATCCAAAGCCTACAGAATTTACATTCCTGACTCAAGGAAAGTGGTGGTGTCCCGAGATGTTACAATAGATGAGAGTGGAGTTTGGAATTGGGAAAAAATGTAAAGCTGATCTTGAAACAAAATCTCAACTGAGTAAGGTTCAAGCTGATCAAATTGAAGAAGACTTATGGGAGGAATTAGATGAAGAGGTTGCTGTTAGAGGAACTAAGACTCTAGCCGATGTATATGACAAATGCAACTTTGCACAAATGGAACATTCAAGCTATTCAGAGGCTGCAAAATCAGAATCTTGGAGGATTGCCATGCAGGAGGAGCTTGTAATGATTGAAAAAAATCAGACTTGGAATGTAACAACTGCTGTGAACTAGTACAATGCATGCATAATAATAATAGAAAATGGGCCCAAAACTGTTCTTTTTATTATACGTAATAAGTCTTTTATACACAAAGAGCATTATTTACAAAATGCCATTTAAAAAGACAAAACAGGGGAAACAGTGTAGCTATTGCTCCTCGCTTGCCGACGCCCCTCTGACTGCATCCTCACCTAGTTCCTGCATCCACAAAGGAAAATAACGGGGTGAGCACAAAATAATGCTCAATAAGTAAACCCTGTATCTGTCTATCCCCGTATGTATTTCTCTTAATTCTTTCCTCACACTTTATGTTGCTTTCTACTAAACGTCATGGCCTCATCTTACCGGAGGTACGGCCGGATGGCATTCACACAGTACCATCTCGCTCTTCATGACTGTCGGGTGGAGTTCACACAGCACCAACCCGCTCTTAGTGACTACCGAGTGGGGATCACGAAGCACCTACCCGGTTTTAGTAACAATCGGGTGGAGACCACAAAGCACCTACCCGTTCCTCATGACTTTCGAGTGACGATCACAAAGCATCAACCCATTTCTAATAACTGTCGGGTGATGATCACAAAGCATCAACCCATTTCTAATAACTGTCGGGTGATGATCACAAAGCATCAACCCATTTCTAATAACTTTTGGTGATTGATCATAAAGCATCAACCCTTTCTAATACTCTTCTCATTCACTCTACTCTAGCACTTCTTATTCTCTCTACTCTTAGAGTAGTTGCATTCACAAAGTTCTCTACTCATAGACAAGTGCATAACACAAGTTTCCTACTCTTTCTTAATCACTTCTCAATGCACAATTAATGCCTATGGATGGTTCATCTCCACTAATGCACTTATGAAATGCCAACATGCAATGTTGCAAGATTAAGGTTCACTACTCATACTCAAACCTCTATAGGCATTTCATCAAACAACTCAAGTGCATACAAAACTCTACTATACATATTCATGTCTTTCTCTAACCATCCAAAATGGGAGAAAACTCCCTCACATAGCCATAATCCCTGCCATAGAATATCACTTCCAAAAAGGATTTCTCAATATCCTTCAATTCCATCTCAAACTACATTTCCAACCCATATCTCACTTCTCACATTTGAAGTGTATGAACAACCACAAGCAATAATAATCTCCATTTAAAACTCAATAACATAGCATATAACATGTATATAACATACATACATAATTGCTATGAAAACCCAAATCAAGAAAATTCTCAAATCTCAACTTGGGTTGGGATTTACTTACCTTGGTATGGAGAGATCTCACTAGCTCTTCCTTTCTCTTGGTTTGCTTGATTTTTCTCTACTCTTTAAACAAATGAACCAAAAGACCTCAATATTCAAATATTCATAAAATCTCACAAAGCTTCACATCCAAAGCAAGACTCCTTACCTTAGGATGCCTTAGGTTGATTTTCTACCCCAAAAACACTCCAAAAGCCCTCTAAAAATCCTTGAACAAATGAAAGAGAAATTGAGAGGAAATAAGAAAGGAGAGTGGCGATAGGGAAGAAGAATGAAGGGTTTGCAATGACTTAATTCCTTTTAATGCAATTTATGCACAAGCATTCCTATTTTGCCCATACTCTTCCTTGGGAATTCCATCTATATCCTTTGATTCATTACAAACACACCCCCATATCAACATATTCTCCATGAAAATTCCTTACATTTTATTCCCCACTTTTCCTGCTAATTAGGGGTAGAATGGTCAAAATGCCCTTAGGGAAGAAAATATCTAAAACTTAACATTTTGGTCGGCCCGTCGCCGCGGCGAAGAAGATTCTGTCGCCGCGGCGAAACTGTCCAGCAGTTTCCCGTGGCTTCAACACCTCTTCGCCGTGGCGAAGATTCTTCTTCACCCCGG
This sequence comes from Pistacia vera, assembly GCF_008641045.1. NCBI lineage: Eukaryota > Viridiplantae > Streptophyta > Magnoliopsida > Sapindales > Anacardiaceae > Pistacia > Pistacia vera. The sequence goes on from NW_022196097.1 coordinate 687,283, forward strand.
CGAATCCTGGAACACTGAACTCCTTCTATTTCGACCAATTTCAGGGCAAGTATTCAACATACCACTCAATCAAAGGTCAACCAAACAATAATACTAATAAACCAACTCAAATAAGAGAAAAAGAAGAAACATTAGCTATGTACCTGAAGTGGGGCATTACATGGAAGCTAGGGGATAGACAAGAAAACAGAAAGGTGATTCAGGTGAAATGGATTTTCAGAAAAAAAGGTAAATCCGGATGGGTTAGTTATGAAGCATAAGGCCAGGCTTGTGGTTAAGGGATTTGCTCAGCAATATGGAGTGGATTTCTAGGAAACATTTGCTCTTGTTGCTCGGCATGACACTATCAGGCTGCTACTTGCAGTGGCAGCTCAATTCTCTTGGAAAGTTTACCAAATGGATGTAAAATCTACCTTCTTGAATGGCTGGTTAAATGAGGAAATTTGCATTGAACAACCTAAGGGATATGTGGTCCAAGGAGAAGAAGGAAATGTGTATTTACTGAAGAAGGCCTTGTATGGCCTAAAACAGGCACCAAGGGCCTAGTACAGCAGGATTAATGACCACCTGCTCAACTTGGACTTTGTGAGGAGTCCAAATGAATATACTTTGTACGTTAGAGAAGCTGAAGATGATGTGATGATCATTTCTCTGTATATGGATGATCTTCAAGCAATCAAGCTCAAGTGGATGAGTTCAAGAAATCCATGCAAATGAGTTTGAAATGACTGATTTGGGTGTCATGTCCTACTTTCTTGGAATGGAAATTGATCAAGATGTGCATGGCATCTTTGTGAATCAAAGAAAGTATGCAAATGAAGTTCTGAAAAAATTCTGCATGGAGAATTGCAAACCAGTGAATCTGCCATTGATTCCAAATTTGAAACTGTCAAAGGATGATGATGGTGAGAAGGTTGATGAAGAATTATACAGAAGTTTGATAGGGTGTCTGCTATACTTGACAACAACTAGACCAGGTTTGATGTATGCCACTAGCTTGCTGCCCAAGTTTATGAGTCAACCAACTGAGACACACTTCAAGACTGCAAAAAGGGTGTTGAGATGTAACGCCCCACTTGAGGTACATAGCTAAGTTATGGTGTATTGCTTGAATGTTTATTGTTTTGTTTTTATTTGGGTTGATATATTGTTAATATTGGTTGGTTGGCCCTTAGTTGAATTTTTGTTAAAGTTATTTTGAGAAAAATGTGAAGAAAATCTGATGAGAATGCAAAATGTCATATTTACCACCCCTTAATGTCTAGTCTTTTATACTTATTTGCTGCCTAAATGTACTCATTATTATTCTATTTTGATTTAGGATGCAAATGGAGGTGTTAATTGCAAAACGGAACTAATTAAGTGAATTCGGACAGTTTCGCCATTGTTTTGTAATCTGGGCATAACTCTCTCGTCCGAGCTCCGATTCAGATGATTCAAAATGAAGTGGAACCATAAGAAATAGATCTACAACTTTTATGTTTTGAGTTTGGAGATATACTCGCTGCATCAAGGTTGTAATCGGGCTTGAAGTTGACATACCTGCACTGCCGACGTCCTGGAGCATTCTGCCTTGTCATGCAAATCAATTGGGCAGTTTATTATTGGAAGATTTGAAGACATGTGGCACGCAAGTTAAAGCTCAGAATCACCACTTTCCTATTTTATTTTAGGACTTTATTATTTTATTTCCAATTAATCAGATTAGGATAAATGTTACTTTAGGATATTAGAATATTTTGAGGAGATTGAGTAGAAATAGAATTCGAATTTAGATATTTTTAAAAGAGAGATGAGATTAGGTTTTGGAAAAGACACCACGCCTCTCTCTTCTCTTCTCTGGACTTTTTCTTTCTTTGAGTTTTGTTTATGGCCATGAGCAGCTAAAACTTTTATAACTTGGTCGAAGGAAACGGAGGCCTCGGGATCAATAAATCTGTGCGATCTATCTGTTTTTAGTGTTCAATTTTATGCTTTGAGTATTGGATGTTCTTCTATGCTTATTTTAATGATTGTTTTATTTAATTTCTAGGAGGCCTACTAGTTTATTAATTGTTCAATCTACTGCTAAGTTAGATATCAAATCTGTAATTGTTTGATCCCTCTAACTTGTGAAGCAATTAGGGTTATTAATTTGCTGCGTCAGGAATTAGTAATCATAAGAGGAACACTCGACTAAATTAAATGCAACCGCTTGAGTTTGTGTTGTTTAGCTTCATCGATCTCTCTAGTTCTTAAGGCTGCCACTAGATTAAATCTTTAGCGTTTGTCTAAGGTTGTTTAGTAGCAAGGTTAATTAAGATCGCTTATTTCCTAATTAATTACAACTAAGGAGGGATAGGAAAATAATTCCAACGGTGAATATTCAAGTATGAATTGATTCAATTTTGCATCAATGATCAGTTGTAAGATTTCGATGGTGGATGTTGACTGAGACCAAGTTTCGTTATATTAATCGATTTCGATTTGAATTGTTTTTTTGTTTTTGCTTTTGCTAAGATTGTTTTCTGTTTTACTCAAAACCCCCCAGCCTTGTTCACATCATCGAAAATTCGGCTAGACACTCTTCGTGGGATCGACCCTTGCTTACCATATTTACAGTTCAGTAATTAGGTTAGGAAGGTTTTTAATCTTGTTTGCCTACGACAACACACCAGATTTTGGCGCCGTTGCCGGGGAGTGATTCTAGTTTTTTTTTTTTTTTTTGTGATTTTTTATTGCGTTTTTGTTATTTTTTTTATTTTGCAGAAAAAAAACTGTGAACAGTCATACTGTTCTGGATGAACAGTAGTACTATTCGTAAGGAACATTTTGGTTGAGTTAGGAGTGCTGTGAGTACCCGTTTCGAAGAAAACAAAATTCTGAGCAACACTAGAAAATATTCTAGCCCCACCCTCTTGAGGCAAAATTCGAATGTTTTGATAGGGTTTTTGGCGTTTTTGTGTTTCTGGCCTTTTTTTGTTTTTTTTTTTTTAATTTTCTAGTTAGTTTTCATTTTTTGTCATTTATTCTAATTCTTTTATGAGGTTTTTTGTTGTATGACTAGGTCCTCTCATCTTGGTGATTTAACATTCGATCCAGAAATTGAGAGCACTTTGCGCAGGTTAAGGAAGGAAGCTCGGAGAAATTCTGAAGAAAGCAATTTGGCTCTTGATTCCCAATTTGCTAGCAACTTTGATTTAGGAGAGGAGGACGTCATGGCTGGAAATCAGACTTTGAAAGAGCTTTGCTGCTCCTGATTTGAATCAAACACCTTTATGCATAACGTTTCCTGTTTTAGATGCTACTAATACTTTTGAATTAAAATCTAGACTAATACATCTCTTGCCCACTTTTCATGGTCTTGCAGGTGAAGATCCTCACAAGCATCTAAAGGAGCTTCATGTGGTTTGCACGAGTATGAAACCTACGAGGGTGACCGAGGAGCAAATTAAATTAAGAGCTTTCCTGTTTTCTTTGAAGGATTCGGCTAAGGATTGGCTCTATTATCTACCCTCCGGAACTATAACCACATGGAACGAGTGAAGAGATTATTTCTGGAGAAATATTTCCCAGCTTCGAGGGCAGCCAACATCCGGAAAGAAATTTGTGGTGTAAGGCAGCATAACGGAGAGTCCCTACATGAATACTAGGAACGCTTTAAGAAATTGTGTGCAAGCTGCCCCCATCATCAGATTAGTGAGCAATTACTGATCCAGTACTTCTATGAGGGCCTTACATACACTGATAGAAGCATGATTGATGCTGCAAGTAGAGAAGCTTTGGTGGATAAAACTCTTGAGGCCGCGAGAAACTTGATTGCAAATATGGCGCCAATTCTCAACAGTTTGGCAGTAAGCTTGACCTTCCATCTAGGCATGATAATGAGGTAAATATTTCCTCCCTAGAACAAAAAATCTCGAGTCTAACTTCTCTTGTTCGTCAAATGGCTGTAGGTAACATGCAAACAGTGAAGGCTTGTGGAATTTGTTTGGTAGTAGGGCATCCAACAGATATGTGCCCAACTCCTCAAGAGGAGCCTGTTGAGCAAGTGAATGCAGCAGGTGGTTTTCCTGGACAACCGCAAAGGAAGTATGATCCTTATTCAAGCACATATAACCCTGGATGGAGGGATCACCCTAATCTTGGCTATGGGAATCCACAAGTGAATCAGCCCCACCATCAAAACCGCCCAAATTACTAGTAGTACAAGCAGCCATACCCCCCTAGACAACAATCAGACCAAACTGCTAATTCTGGTATGTCTTTAGAAGATATTGTTAAGTCTCTTGCTACTAATACTTTGCAGTTTCAATAGGAGACGAGGGCCAATGTTCAAAGTTTGGAGAATCAGATAAGGCAGATGGCAACCGCAATCAGTAAGCTGGAGGCATAAAGTTCAGGGAAATTACCTTCTCAAACGGTGGCAAATCCAAGAGAAAATGTAAGTGCGATCGTTTTGAGAAGTGGTAAAGAGGTTGAGATTCCAATAAAGGCAGCCCTTGCATCGTCGAAGGGAGAAAAGGTGAAAGACATCATTGTAGACAAGAACGTTCCCAACGACGATGGCATTCCTAAGCGTAAGTTTCCACCTCTGTCCGATTATAAACCAATACCACCTTTTCCTCAAGCTTTGGCAGAATCTAGAAAAGATGAGCAGAACAGAGATATATATGAGACTTTTCGTAGAAGCAAGGTAAATATTCCACTCTTAGATGCTATTAAACAAGTACCTCACTATGCTAAATTCTTCAAAGAATTGTGTACACTTAAGAGGAAATAGAAACTTAAGGGGTGTGAAAAGGTGAGAGTGGGAGAAAATGTTTCTGCAGTGATTTAGAGAAAACTTCCAGCGAAGTGGAAGGATCCAGATATGTTTACTATCTCTTGTACGATAGGTAACACTAGGTTTGAGAAGGCCATGATAGACTTAGGAGCTTCTATAAATGTCATGCCATATTCCATATATGCTTCTTTGAAACTTGGACCTTTGCATAAAACTGGTGTTGTGATTCAATTAGCTGATGGATCTAATGCCTATCCTAAGGGTGTAGTTGAGGATGTTTTGGTACAAGTTAATGACTTAGTTTTCCCTACTGATAATATGAATTTTATTAGTTTACAAGTTTTTAAATTTTTTTGCTGAGTTGACATCTGCATGATGATTCATCGATTGGACTGCCGGTCTAACCCACCTAAACCATTACTTCGTCGCCTGATGGGAATGCAAAATGTCATATTTACCCCCTTAATGTTTAGTCTTTATACTTATTTTGCCTAAATGTACTCATTTTATTCTATTTTGATTTAGGATGCAAATGGAGGTTAATTGCAAAACGGAACTAATTAAGTGAATTCGGAAGTTTCGACGTTTTTGTAATCTGGCATAATCCTCATCCGAGCTCCGATTGAGATGATTGAAAATGCTGTGGAACCTAAAAATATACTACAACTTTATGTTTGAGTTTGGAGAGCTACTCACTGAATCAAGTTGTAATCAGTTTGAAGTTGACGCATCTGCCTGACATCCTGGAGCATTTGCCTTGTCATGCAAATCAATTGGGCAGTTTATTATTGGAAGATTTGAGGACATGTGGCACGAGTTACGCTCAGATCACCACTTTCCTATTTTATTTTGGTTTTAATTAATTAGAATCAATTAGGATTAATGTTATTTTAGGATTTAGAATATTTTTTAGGAGATTTAGATTTAGTGGAATTCAAATACTTGAACTAGATTTTTGTTAGAGAGATGAGATTAGGTTTTGAGGGACCACACCTCTCTCTTCTCTTCTCTACAATTTTCTTCTGGAGTTTTGATTTAGGCCATGAGCGGCTAAACTTTGTAACTTGGTTGTCGGAAACGGAGACCTGAAGCACAACGTGAGGTCTAATCTATTTTTTTAGTGTTCAATTTTGTGTTTGAGTATTGAATGTTATTCTATGCATATCTTCATGATTGATGCATTAATTACTAGAGGCTCTACTATTGTATTATTTGTTGCAATCTACTGCTAAGTTGATATCAAATCCGTAATTGTTTGATCCCTCTAACTTGTGAAGCAATTAGGGTAATAATTTGCTCGTCAGGAATTAGTAATCTTAAGAGAACATTCAGCTAAATTAAATCAACCCTTGTGTTTTGTTTGTTTAGCTTCATCGATTTCTCTAATTCTTAAGGCTGCCATTAATTAAATCTTTAGGCTTGTCTAGGGTTGTTTAATGTAAGATTAATTAAGATCGCTTGTTTCCTAATTAATTACAATTAAGGAGAGAGAGGAAAATATTCAAGGTGAATATTCAAGTAGAATTGATTACTTTTGCATCAATGATAGTTGTAAGATTCGATGGTGGATGTTGACAGAGACCAAGTTTCGTTATATTAATGATTTCGATTGAATTGTTTTGTTTTTGTTTTTGGCTAAGATTGTTTTTTGTTTTACTCAAAACCCCCCAGCCTTTTCACATCATCAAAAATCGGCCAGACACTCTTCGTGGGATCGACCCTTGCTACCCTATGTTACTCTTTTAACCTTGTAATTGCCTATATAAAGGCAACTATTCTCCTTGTAAAGGTAGTTCATGAAATATCAAAAAAACTTGGTTTAACCATTGAGAGAACTTTGTGTTCTTATTGAGATTTCTTTATCCAAGTCTTGGCAAGGAGATTTGGTGGTGAATCGATTCAAGTTGGTGGAGAATTCCTTTAGGCTTGAAGTGTTCATTCTTGTCTTAACCTAAAATTGCAAGTAAGTGTGACATTGCCTCCATTTGTGTTTGGCCGAATTTAACCTTGAGTTTAGGGCATAATTTTGTGTTGTTTGTTGTTGCAAATTGGTTGGATTCGGATCAAATACATTCAAACTCACCAAGCTAAGGTTTTAGGGATTACCTTAACCCTTCAAATTGAATCTCCTTAAGGTGTATCTTGATCTCCTTCAAGAAATTACTTGAAACCATAAGAAAATTTGAGAGGAAAATGCTTGGATTAGTGGCTTTAATGGTGGATTTGAGTGAGGGAGAAGAAGATAATGCATTTGAGGTGTACAAGGCCGACTCCTCTCTCTTAAAACCTTATAGATACTTTATTTTATTAATACTCTATTGTGATTGGTCATTAAAAGTTAGACATAAGGGTCATTTGGCATAAATTTTTCATATAAGGGTGTTTTGGTCATTTCCACCACAACATAATGATTAGCACTCATTTAATGTCATTTGACTCCTTTTAAACACTTGGTGATTAAGCAATCCCATTAGGTAAATGACTAATTTACCCTTAGTGCAATTTTATGGATACATAATTCATATGGATTTGTGTGAAAAGACAATTATACCATTGGTTACCGCTTAAGCCATTTAACCCTATCAATCTACTCTATGACCCTTCTACCCTCATTTCTCTTCAACGACATCACCCCTTATGCTTTATAATGGCCACCTTTCGAAATCCATACAAAATGACCATTTACTCTTCCATTTAGAAAAGAAAATTACTTGTAAGGGTAGAATTTCATACCTTAGGGCATCAGAATAATGACGTGGGGTTTGCATGCACTTTCGTTGACAGATTGCGTGCAACAACACACAACAGCTCCACTATTGTGCACTATTGTGCATGGGGATTGGATCATGTGGCCTTGGGCTGTGCCGCCGCAAACGGCACAATAACAACCTTGTGCAACAGCACAAAGGGCAGTAGTTGTGCATTATGTCCTCCTGTTGGCTGTTGTTTTTGGCATGCCTTGTGTTGGGCAAGTGCTCCCAGCACTTGGTCATGGTTGGTACTTTTTTTTTCAGCCAAGGGCCTGATCTGGTGCACGTTAAAATGTGCACCAAATCTGGATTTTTTGGGCAACCCACGTAAAGGTGCACTGGCCTGAATTTTGGGTTGTGATCATGTTGTTGCATGATATTTTTTAATCCATAGTTTTTCTAAAAATGTTGCTACATGTTATAAACATTTTGGAGGCCAAATTGAGTGATGCTCGTTAACAAGGGACTAAAATGAAAATTTTAGAACTTGTTGGACTTAAAGGCAACACTACCAATAATCAAAGGGTATCTTGTAATTTAGCAACCTAATCGAAATTTAGTTTTGATTGTTTATACATGATTCTTGTTTTGAATATGCATGGTGCATAAGCCTACGAACCTAGCTTAATTGTTTTTCAAGTTATGTAATTTAAATAGGGCCTACGTGCCTTGCCTTTCTCTAAATCTCAAATGTATCTTCTTTCTCTCATCTCACTCCCCTTGAATTTAACTCAAGGTTTCTTTTCAATAATGTAAAATGTAATATTTTATTTTTGGAAGTTGTGTAATGTTCAAGAAGAAGGAGAGCTAGAAAGGGAAGAAGGCGAAATTACTTGAAGAATTCATTTTCTTTTAAACCTAGGTTGACCTACCAATTCCTCTTGAGTTAATGAAATCGATTTGAGGTTCATTCATTTTTTGTTTGCTTGTGTTCTAACTTCTAATATCACCTCATTCTCAGTAGATTCTTCATTCTTGTGCCAATTATTACCTGCATTTAATAAGGTGATGTCGTTGCTGCTGATGATGATGACTCAGATGATGATATGGATAATCAATTTAGGGGTTTGACATAATTGGCTGAATAAAGTATGTTTTCGTTTTAAATTCATGTTATGGAAATGATTCCAATGCATATATGAATTGAGATGGATTATTTTTATTAATGTAGTAATTTATGTTTTCATTCTAACTCATTTGTTGTATTTTTATTCATATGTAGGAATTGAGATGTATGATGAGTTTTTAGAGTTGATTAACTTAGAATTAATTAGGGTTGAAAATTGAAATCATGATGCTACCATGGTGGTTTGGTGGAATTATGAATGATAATTGTATTTTGTAACTTTGGTTTTCACTTTTTTGTATGTCTTTGAATTTGAGGATTATCTATTTCTTTATGAATTGATATTTTGATATTGAAATTGTATTTTGTAAGTTGTTACAAACTTTGATTTGATGTTGCATTGTTACAAACTTAATATGAATTTTTATTAAGTTTACAAGTTTTTTAAATTTTTTTGCTGAGTTGACATCTGCATGATGATGTCATCGATTGGACTAGCCGGTCTAACCACCTAAACCATTACTTCGTCGCCTGATGGGAATGCAAAATGTCATATTTACCCCCGTTAATGTCTAGTCTTTTATACTTATTTGCTGCCTAAATGTACTCATTATTATTCTATTTTGATTTAGGATGCAAATGGAGGCGTTAATTGCAAAACGAAACTAATTAAGTGAATTCGGAAAGTTTCAAAATTGTTTCGTAATCTGAGCATAAATCTCTCATCCGAGCTCCGATTGAGATGATTGAAAATGCTGTGGAACGCTAAGAAATATATCTACAGCTTTCATGTTTTGAGTTTGGAGAGCTACTCACTGAATCAAGATTGTAATCGAGTTTGAAGTTGACGCATCTGCACTGGACATCCTGGAGCATTTTGCCTTGTCATGCAAATCAATTGGGCAGTTTATTATTGGAAGATTTGAGGACATGTGGCACGTAAGTTACAGCTCAGATTCACCACTTTCCTATTTTATTTTGTTTTCAATTAATTAGAATCAAATTAGGATTAATGTTATTTTAGGATATTAGAATATTTCTTTTAGGAGATTTAGATTTAGTGGGATTCAAATACTTGAACTAGATTTTTGTTAGAGAGATGAGATTAGGGTTTTTGAGGGGGACCACACCTCTCTCTTCTCTTCTCTACAATTTTCTCTTTGGAGTTTTGATTTATGGCCATGAGCGGCTGAAACCTTTGTAACTTGGTTGTCGGAAACGGAGACCTTGGAATCAGCCAACTGTGAGGTCTAATCTATTTTATTTTAGTGTTCAATTTTTGTGTTTGAGTATTGAATGTTATTCTATGCATATCTTCATGATTGATGCATTTAATTACTAAGAGGCCTACTAGTGTATTATTTGTTGCAATCTACTGCTAAGTTTGATATCAAATCCGTAATTGTTTGATCCCTCTAACTTGTGAAGCAATTAGGGTTAATAATTTGCTACGTCAGGAATTAGTAATCTTAAGAAGAACATTCAGCTAAATTAAATACAACCACTTGTGTTTGTGTTGTTTAGCTTCATCGATTTCTCTAATTCTTAAGGCTGCCATTAGATTAAATCTTTAGTGCTTGTCTAGGGTTGTTTAATGGTAAGATTAATTAAGATCGCTTGTTTCCTAATTAATTACA
>NW_022196097.1:700000-758450 GCF_008641045.1 Pistacia vera
TGATTCAGAGAAAACTTCCGGCAAAGTGCAAGGATCCAGGTATGTTTACTATCCCTTGTACGATAGGNCACCAGAGGAGGCTTATAATCTGATTGAAGTAATGGCAAGCAATAACTACATGAGGCTTTCGGAGAGAAATTCAACAAGGAAAGCAGCGGGAGTGCACGAAGTTGATGGCTACATCGCATTGGCCGCTCAACTCTTAGCCATTCAAAAGCAATTAGGAGTTGCCCTAAAGGTAAATGCTATTGAGTCATCTTCCTTAACTTGTGAACTTTGTGCAGGAAATCATTTATCGAATGATTGTCAGAAGGAAATCCATTTGCTCAACCGGAATAAGCTAACTATGTCAACAACTTACAACGAAGGCAAGAGAATCCGTATTCTAGCACATACACTCCAACATGGCGCAACCATCCAAACTTGTTCATAGAGTAGCAATAATGAGCATAAGCCATCACCGGGTTTTTAACCTCAAGAGAAGAGATCTAATATGGAGAGTGTGCTCACTAAGTTCATGGAGAAGTCAGGAAAAAGATCTGACAAAAATGAATCTCAACCCCAAAAGTATGAAGTTTTGTTGAAAAACCAATCCACTTCCATAAGAAATCTTGAAACTTAAATGGGGCAAATCCATAAAATTTTAGCGGGAAGAGTTCAAGGAACATTGCCGAGCGATACCGAGAAGAATCTGAAGGAGAGAGTCAATGCTATCATACTGAGAAATGGTAAAGAGTTTAAGGAAGTAAGGAACAAAGGAGAAACAAAGGAAAAACTCGAAGAAGAAAAAAAGGCAGAAGCAAGTGTGCCACAACACAACGCCATGGCACAGAAGAGGGCAAAACTAAGTGTGCTGCGGCACAGGGGCAGAAAATGATGAAAACACCTAGGCTTCGACGAACAATGACACGACCCTCTTGTATCCTCATAGAGTGCAGAAACAGAGATTAGATAAGCAATTTGGTAAGTTCAAGGACATGTGTAGAACTTTGCACATTAACATTCCTTTTGTAGACATGTTGGAGCAAATGTCGAAGTACGCAAAGTTTCTGAAGGAGATTATCACCAAAAAGAGGAGGTTTGAAGAACATGAGACGGTGATGCTTATGGAAGAGTGTAGCGATTGCTATTAAAGAAATTACCACAAAAGCTCAGAGATTTAGGGAATTTCACAATTCCTTGCACAATAGGTAGTGTTCATTTTGCTAAAGTTTTATGTGACCTAGTAGCTAGTGTTAACCTCATGCCATTTTCAATTTATAAGAAGCTAGGCCTAAGGNTTTGGTTCTTTTGAGATTGTCTTCGTGTGGATTACGTGGGTTCGATCCTACACTTGGATCGGTAGCAAAACGTTCAAAGACAATCGTGGTGGAGCCTCCAAATGTGCGTATGGTTTCTAAACATAGATTATTAATTTCTACAGATTCTTGCTTTAATATGAATTGTAAAATTATACCCTTGATCTTGGCTCATGTAAACGACCCTTGTATTATATTTTTCTTGTTTCCGCTGCGTATACGGGACCGTTTACTAACAAATTTTCCCCGTGGATTTTATTGTTCCGGACATGGAAGAAGATCAGGAAGTACCTCTAATTCTAGGAAGAGCCTTTCTAGCTACGGGTAAAACTTTAATAGATGTTCACCAGGGGAAGCTAATCTTAAGAGTGGAGGATGAACAAGTAGAGTTTAATGTGTTTCATGCCATAAAGTACCCATCCGAAGGTGATACTTGTTTTGAAACTAGTGTCCTTGATAATGTCATTGCAAAAACCATGGGAGAAAATTACCCAAGCTCCCCATTAGAGATTTTTCTAGTCCACGCAAGAACAAATGAAGATGAAGTTGATGGAGAAGAGTTGAAAGGGTGTTTAAGTTTCTTAAACTCTCTACCATCAATGAAATCCCCGCCCACTGATGGGAATGCAAAATGTCATATTTACCCCCTTAATGTTTAGTCTTTTATACGTATTTGTTGCCTAAATGTACTCATTATTATTCTATTTTCATTTAGGATGTAAATGGAGGCGTTAATTGCAAAACGGAACTAATTAAGTGAATTCGGACAGTTTCAATATTGTTTCATAATCTGGGCATAACTCTCCCATCCGAGCTCAGATTGAGATGATTCAAAATGCTGTGGAACGCTAAGAAATATATATACAACTTTCATGTTTTGAGTTTGGAGAGATACTCACTGCATAAAGGTTGTAATCGAGCTTGAAGTTGACACATCTGCACTGGACGTCCTGGAGCATTCTGCCTTGTCATGCAAATCAATTAGGCAGTTTATTATTGGAAGATTTGAGGACATGTGGCACGCAGGTTACAGCTCAGAATCACAACTTTCCTATTTTATTTTAGGACTTTATCTTATTTTCAATTAATTAGAATCAAATTAGGATTAATGTTATTTTAGGATATTAGAATATTTCTTTTAGGAGATTTAGTGGGATTCAAATACTTGAACTGGATTTTTGTTAAAGGGAGGAGATTAGGGTTTTTGAGGGGGACCACACTTCTCTTTTCTCTTCTCTACAATTTTCTCTTTTGAGTTTTGATTATGGCCATGAGCGGCTAAAACTTTTGTAACTTGGTCGTCGGAAACGGAGACCTCAGAATCAACCAAATGTGAGATCTAATCTATTTTATTTTAGTGTTCAATTTTCGTGTTTGAGTATTGAATGTTATTCTATGCATATCTTCATGATTGATGCATTTAATTACTAGGAGGCCTACTAGTGTATTATTTGTTGCAATCTACTGCTAAGTTTGATATCAAATCTATAATTGTTTGATCCCTCTAACTTGTGAAGAAATTAGGGTTAATAATTTGCTGCGTCAGGAATTAGTAATCTTAAGAAGAACATCCAACTAAATTAAATACAACGGCTTGTGTTTGTGATGTTTAGCTTCATCGATTTCTCTAATTCTTAAGGCTGCCACTAGATTAAATCTTGAGCGCTTGTCTAGGGTTGTTTAGTGGTAAGATTATTTAAGATTGCTTGTTTCCTAATTAATTACAATTAAGTAGAGATAGGAAAATAGTTCCAACGGCGAATATTCAGGTAACAATTGATTTACTTTTGCATCAATGATCAGTTGTAAGATTTCGATGGTGGATGTTGACAGAGACCAAGTTTCATTATATTAATTGATTTTGAATTGAATTTTTTTTTGTTTTTGTTATTTTTACTAAGATTGTTTTTCTATTTTACTCAAAACCCCCCAGCCTTGTTCACATCATCGAAAATTCGGTTAGACACTTTTTGTGGGATCGACCCTTGCTTACCGTATTTACAGTTCAGTAGTTAGGTTAGGAAGGTTTTTAATCTTGGTTGCCTACGACAGCACACCACCCACTAAGAAGTTCTTTGAGATTAATGCGATAGAAGGTCACTCCAATTCATCAACAAAGGAGCCTCTGAAACTCGAACTCAAACAACTTCCATCTCACTTAAGGTATGCATTTTTAGAAGATTCAAAGTTTTTTCCTATTATTATTAATGTTTCTTTGAGTGATGTAGAGGAGGAAAGGCTATTGAGGGTGCTACGGACATACAAGACAACTATTGGATGGACAATTGCGGACATCAAAGGTATAAGCCCCTCAATTTGCATGCACAAGATTTTAATGGAAGAAAGTAACAAGCCGACAGTGCAACCACAAAGAAGACTCAATCCAGCAATGCAAGATGTGGTGAAGAAAGAGGTTTTAAAGTTGCTGGATGTAGGAATTATTTACCCAATTTCGGATAGTGCATGGGTAAGTCCGGTCCAAGGTCTACCAAAGAAGGGAGGAATGAATGTGGTGCAAAACGACAACAATGAACTCATTCCAACAAGAACGGTGACAGGGTGGCGAATGTGCATTGATTATCGAAAGCTTAACTTTGTGACACACAAAGATCACTTTCAACTTTCGTTCATCGATCAAATGCTAGAGAGATTAGTAGGCCATGCATTCTATTGTTTCCTAGATGGATACTCAGGATACAATCAGATTGCAATAGCACCGGAAGACCAAGAAAAGACTACATTCACATGCCTATATGGAACATTTGCATATCGAAGGATGCCATTTCGACTTTGCAACGCACCAGCCACTTTTCAACGTTTCCTGATGTCCATCTTCTCAAATTTGGTGGAAAACTCTATCGAGATTTTTATGGATGACTTCTGTGTGGTAGGTAATTCCTTCGATTCTTGTTTATCTAACCTTTCTTTAGTTTTGCAGAGATGTGTGGAGACCAATCTAGTACTAAATTGGGAGAAATGTCACTTCATGGTACAAGAAGGAATCATACTAGGCCATAGAATCTCCATCAATGGGTCGAAGTGGATCAAGCAAAGGTGGAGGTCATCGAGAAGTTACCACCCCCAAATTCTGTGAAAGCCATTCAAAGCTTCCTTGGACATGCCGGTTTCTATAGGAGATTTATCTAGGATTTTTCTAGAAATCTCTAAACCTCTTTGTGATTTATTAGCTAAGGATACACCTTTTAATTTTCTAAAGAGTGTTTAGAAGCATTTGAGTGCCTAAAAGCTAAATTGATATCTGCTCCTATAATTGTTGTGCCTGATTGGGAATTACCTTTTGAATTAATGTGTGATGCTAATGACTATGCAATAGGAGTTATATTAGGGCAATGAAAAGGTAGAATTTTGCATGTTGCTTACTATGCTAGTAAGACATTGACAGGACCACAATTGAATTATGCTACGACATACAAAGAATTTTTAGCTATTGTTTTTGCAATTGACAAGTTTTATTCTTATTTGCTAGGTACAAAGGTCATCATACATACCGACCATTCAGCTCTGAAGTACCTTCTAGCAAAGAAGGATTCTAAGCCAAGATTGCTTAGATGGGTGTTACTTCTTCAAGAGTTCGACTTGGAAATCCGAGACAAGAAAGGAACTGAGAATCAAGTAACGGACCATCTATCTTGACTGGAAAGAAGGGAAGATGATCAATGTGACGAAAAGCCTATCAATGAACATTTCCCGGATAAGCAATTATTTGCGGTACAAGATGGACCTTGGTTTGTTGACATCTCCAATTACTTAGCAAAGAAGTTGCTACCTCCTGGAATGACGTACCAAAGGAAGAAGAAATTTTTCTCCTACTTGAAACATTACTTTTGGGAGGATCCATTCTTATACAAGCAATGTGCGGATCAAATGGTCAGGAGATGTGTGCCAGAGGAGGAGATGGAGAATGTACTTCGACATTGCCATTCTCTAGAGGTCAGAGGGCATTTTGGAGCAACACGAACGACCGCTAAAGTTCTTCAATTAGGATTTTTTTGGCCTTCTCTCTTTAAAGATGCATTTAATTATGTTCGAGCTTGTGATATGTGTCAAAGGGCTGGGAATATTTCTAGGAAAAACAAAATGCCTCTTAGTAACATTTTAGAAGTGGAAATATTTGATGTATGGGGAATCGATTTCATGGGACTGTTTCCATCTTTTTTTTCTAACTGTTACATTCTTGCAGCTGTAGATTACGTCTCAAAATGGGTGGAAGCTGTGGCACTACTAACCAACGATTCTCGTGTCATAGTCAAGTTCATAAAGAAGAACATCTTCACAAGATTTGGCACGCCTAGAGCTATCATCAGTGATGGAGGAGCTCACTTTTGTAACCGACAATTCGAGACATTGTTGAGTAAGTATGGAGTTACACATCGAGTTGCAACACCATATCATCTGCAAACAAGTGGGCAAGTGGAGGTGTCTAAAAGGGAGTTGAAGAGAATCCTAGAGAAAACTATGAATGTCTTTAGGAAAGATTGGTCCGCCAAATTGGATGATGCACTATGGGCGTATAGAACGACTTTCAAAACACCAATAGGGATGTCACCATATAGGTTAGTATATGGAAAAGCATGTCACCTACTGGTTGAGCTTGAGCATAGGTCTTATTGGGCTATGAAGATATTAAATTTTGATCCAAAGGCGGTAGGTACGAAGAGATTGTTGCAACTCAATGAGATGGAGGAATTTTGCCACAAAGCATATGAAAGTGCTCGGATCTATAAAGAGAAGACCAAACTTTGGCATGATAAGCACATTGTGAAAAAAGAGTTCAGAATAGGAGAACAAGTTTTGTTATTCAACTGGAGACTCAGACTTTTTCCATGAAAGTTACGATCAAGATGGTCCGAACCATTCATTGTAAGTAAGATTTTTCCGCATGGGGCCATCGAAGTTCATCATCTAGTGAAAGGGACATTCAAAGTCAACGAACAAAGATTGAAACCCTATGTTGAGCAGAATCGGAAGAAGACAGAGTTTCGATTTTTCTCATGAACCAAAGTGAACATAAAAAAGCGTGAAGCTAAGGACGTTAACTAAGCGCTTCGTGGAAGGCAACCCATGTTTTAAATTACTTTTATTTTATTTTATTTTCTTTCATTTTTGTTTTCCATGCATTTATTTATTTTATTAGTTATATATGTTTTTTTTTAATTGTTTTTCGTTAATTAAAAAAAATGAAAAAACATGTGTGTGTCGCGGCACAGCCATGCGCTGCTGGGTTTTTAAACCCAACAGTTTGTCACGTACACCAACGCCAGAAAACAGAGCAAACAAAAAAAAAAACTAAAAACTGCTGGGTTTTTTCGTTTTTCTTCACCATCTTTTCACCTCTTTCATCTAAACAAACTCATCCTTCTTCCAAATAACATCCTCATTCTAAGTTTTCTTCCTCTTTTGCAAGGATTCCAAGTGGAAATTCAAGCAAATTCTCTTGGTGGAGTTAGGGTTGTGAAATTGGGGATTTTCAATTTTAAGAGAAATTGGTGGAATTGATTGAGCAAGATTGTCTCTTTCCAACACAAGTAAGTATTGCTACACTCCATATTCATGAATTTGGCTTCCTATTACTTGATTTGGCAAGATTGCTTGGTGATTTTGGGTGCAAATTCGTGGTTGAGAAAATTTTAGAATAAGGGTAATGTGCAATGTTCTTGTGTGGATTTTCAATCATTCATTGTCGTTCGTGGTGTTGTTGATTTGAATTGGTGGTGACTTTGATTGGAATTATTTTGTTGATGGAAACATTGGTGTTTAAGGGGGATAAGTCAAGCTTAGTTGAAGAATTGGGTGATTGTTTAATAGTGAATGGTGGCAGTTCATTGCGTTGAAAACAGAAAAAAAAAAGAAGTTGTCATGGCTCCAAAAATAGCTCCCAAACGAAAAGTGAGAGGTGGGCAGGGTAGTCAAGTGCATGATCCTAAGTTTGTGAGTGGAAAAGCTAAGGGAAGGTTTGAAGATGCTTAGCAAAAAGTGAGGGTCTCATACAAGAAAGGGGCATGGATTTTGATGATGATGACGTCGAAGAAATAACTAACATAGTCCAGAAATTGGGTTGGCATAAATTCACTCAAACACCCCGTCAGCTGTTGCTCCAATTGTAGAAGAATTCTGTGCTAACTTACCTGACAGTTACAATGGGAAGACAAGAGTTCGAGGAAAGGAGGTAAAATTTGATGCTGAGACAACTAACCAATACTATGAATTGCCACAAGTCGAAGAGGATGAATATGAGGAGTACCTGAAAAATGTCGATTATGACAAGGTAATTAAGAGATTGACAAAGGGACAAGAAGAGTTGCTCATGGTGGGTGACCGATATAAGAAATTTTCCGTAGGAAATCTTCGTAATGCTACTCGTGTGTGGCAATATTTCATGAACACAAGATTGATGCCAACAACCCACAATAGTATTGTGGATCGAGTGAGGGGAATCTTGCTTTATTGTATCGTGACAAAGAATCAGATGCATGTGGGTAACATAATCGTGTCTCAAATGTTATCTTGTGCCGACAATCTTAACACGAGCTACTCCTTCCCGTAACTCGTCACGGCACTATATCGTCAAGCGGCAGTTCCTCATACTTCGAGAGAAAAGGTGATTCACCCTGGCATTTGTTTGACTTATAGGTACATGAACAAACTCTCAATATGACAGAAAAAGCTAACTGGATCAGCGGGTGCTTCATCCTCAAAAGCTCCACAAGAGGACTAAGACAAGAGTTTGTATGATATGGTGGACGCCATAGGCGATTATCAACGTCAACAAACCAAATGGATGAATGCTCAATTTCAAGTACTCTTCAACATGCAACAAGATCAAATGGAGCAAGCAGGGTGTGACACTTCAAGGTACAAATTGAGTGAGATGATTTATCGCCCGAGTGAGGTTGATGAAGAAGACAATGAGGAGGCGTCTAATGAAAGTATGGAGGAATACGCAATGAGATGAGCTCTAGTTGGAAAAGGAAAATTGATGTGTTGCATTCCATGTTATTTCCTTCGCTTTTTGTACTTTTATTTTTGTGTTGCTTCGATTCTCATATGGCTTGTTTGTTTGATGTAGGTTTTATGTGGATTTTCGTTTAAGGTTTTAAGTTGTGACAAATTTAGTGTGGTTTGGCATGTTAATCATTTGTATTCACCCATAAGTTTCGTTATGCACTCTAAATTGGCCAAGCGTAGCACATAGTTTGTTTTATTTTGGATTAGATTCCCGATGACTATTGGATACAACAAACAATGTGCATGCCTTCACAAGATTATCTCCACATAAATGTTGTGCACGAAAGGTAGTGTGGTTGTTCTCTTTGCACATTGAGGACAATGATCATCTTAACGTTGGGGGTAAGGAATATTTTCTTATGGTCAAATTGTTTTTGTGCTTTGAATTATCTCTTTAAAAGCTTTTGGGTGAAATTGTTTTAGGTATGGTTCTCATGCATAAGTCAATGATAAGACCATGATAGTGAATTTGTAACATTGAGATTTTATTAACTTTTGCGTAATGTAAAGATGATAGTAGATGACAATTGCTTTTAGTTATGACTCTCTTGGGAATGGGTTTGATTGGTTGAATAATTTGGAAACTTAGAGACGTTTTATGTGTGTTTTTATGGGCAATAATATTTTTGTGAAAATTGGGCATAAACTCTAGAACTCATTTGATAACCACTTGAGGTGAAATCCTAGAATCTGCATTACTTAGGATATGATTTAGGCAATTTTCTTTTGAACGATTGAGCCTTTCAAGCCAACCTATATTATTTTATCCCTAGTGAATCCTTTGAGCCTATATATACACTTGGTAAGCCTTATTTTTTTTGTTGTAAACCTACTATATCTCACCTTGACAATGAAGCCTAAAACACTTTCCGACCCATCTTATTGTGAGAGACTTAATTTAGGGTGACCTTATAAGAAAAACTCATGAAAAGAAGTGTGGTAGAAGAAAATGAATATATTTTTTGGACCACAACCTGAATATGTGCAATGAGATAGGTTGGGGGTTGTGAAAAAAAAAATGATGATAGTAGAAGCAAGGTAGGGTAGACGAATTTTGTTTTGAGTTACTATCTTCCAAAAAAAAAAAAAAAAGAACAAATAAAAAAAATTTGCAGAAAAATAGGAAGAAGTAATTGGGGAGAAGAACTTGAAGTGAAGTACATTACATGAGGGTTTGTGCTAATGTTGGAAGGAAGAGTTCAATCAATGTGAAAGGGTAAAGGGAGAATGAGAAGGGAAGCCAGAAAGAGATTGTTCATGGTCATTTACTGTAAAATATTAAGTCTCTTACATTTTGTTAAAAATTCCTTTCCGTTCTTTCATAAACTATTACCCTAGCCTAATGTTACAACCATGAAAAAGACCTAATGATCTGAGGTAATGATTGGATCCTACATTAGTGGAGAGTGGTTTGAAAAGTGAGCCTATGGAGTTTGATTGCACATTTGTTTCATTTTTGTACTTTGCCTATGGAAGCTATGCATAAAATTATCTGGGTTTTTGGATGAATGGTTTGTGAATGATTATGAGAGAGTCAATAACAAAAGTGTAGTTGAAATTCACTTATTCTTTGCATTTGCATGTTGTTAATTATTCGATTTGTTCACATTGACACAATTTTTGAGACGATAATATGTATGGATCCTAAAATGTTTGTTTGAGTCTTTAGTTTTGAGTCTAGGTGAGGTTAGGTTTGGATGTTTGTGGGTATCATCGCTGGAAACCCTCACGAGACTATAACTCGTCCAACTAGGGCCACCTAGGGGTTTAAAGGCTTGTTGCATATGCTAAATGCAATCGCGATAATCTACGGAAGTGATTTAGGATAGTTTAGATATAGACTTTATTTTGTTTGTGTTTTCAAGCGCTTAGCTTGCTAGGGACTAGCAAGAAGCTGGTTGGGGGTTGTGATAAGAGCTTGAAAATACACATTTAGTTAGTGGTTTTTGGGGATTAATTGTGGGAAATTAGGCTTAATTTTGTTAAGTTGCTTAATATTTTCATAATTGCCTTTTACGGGATCATGGGTGTTTTTGAGTGTTTTTCAGGTTACTAGTGCTTGAATGTTATACTCGGATGAAGAATCATGTTGGCAACGGAATGAGTGACGAGTGGAAACAAACGGATCAAGAATCGGAGTTGAATTGAAGAAGTTATGGAAGTTGAAGTAAAGAGAAGATTCTAGATTACGTTCCAGCTTGCGCATGCCTCGGTATTTTGAGAATATCTTGAGATTTAGAACTCGGATTAAGACTATTCTTATATCGTTGGAAAGAAGATTCAAAGGGTTACATTTCATACGTTTACAACTTTTCCAAATTCTATCGTTATCAAGTCCAAAAATCAACATCTATGTGAGACCCCGTCATCTGGACCATGGCCTATCCCAGTCTTGGCCTACTGCGGCCTCATGGGCTTTCCACATGCGCCCCCTCATCTTGGGCCTCACTAATAAGCATATTTTACACTATGATTTTGCATTGAATTTTGATAGGATTTAGGATACTTTTCATACAATTTGGGCCATAATTGCTACCTAATTCTATTAATTTGTCTTTGTAGGCCTAAACGATGATTTTTAGCATAAATGACAGTTTTGAGCGTAAATTGTGTAACTTGAGCTTGAAAACTCGGAATAACCTGAATTTAGAAGCTTTGGAAAGCTAAGAAGAAGAGCTACAACGTTCATGTTTTGGGTTTTTCCTAATTCTGACTGGACAAAGGTGAAAACTTGGCTTGAAGTCGTGAAAAGGACGCTGGGAACTGAAGAAAAACGTCTTTGGACGTGCTTCAGTATTTCTGCCATATCAGGCTAGATGGTACTCACCTCTCTTGTCACAAGTACTTAGCCTGCAGGTCTCGTGTTCGAGAGGTGGGGAAGGCGAAAGAAACCCACTTGCAGGGGTGGGGATATCCAAGTGAGTGAGGCCCAAGATGATGGGGCGCATGTGGAAAGCCCATGAGGCCGTAGTAGGCCAAGACTGGGATAGCCCATGGTCCAAGATGAGGGGGCTCTCACAATATGATGGGGCACATGTGGAAAGCCCATGAGGCCGTAGTAGGCCAAGACTGGGATAGCCCATGGTCCAAGATGAGGGGGCTCTCACAATCTATGAAGAACAGTGGAATGATCCAAGAAGAAGGGCAGCAGCTACTATGCCGTGGCACACTTTTTCCAGTAGCTACTGTTCCACAGCACAGTCACAGAAGTCACTAACTTGTTATTCATTTTTAGCCAGGAGAATAGGGTTAAGGGTTCCAAATCAAATAGAATTAAGGAAAAACAAACCCTAACCCTTGTGGGATAGTCATGTAAGTCATGGCACAGTCATGTAAGTCACTAGTTGGTTGTCCGTTTTTAGCCAGGAGAATAGGGTTAAGGGTTCCAAATCAAATAGAATTAAGGAAAAACAAACCCTAACCCTTGTGGGATATAAATATAAGTCTTTTAGCATTATGGAAGGGATTCTTGGGTGAGAAGAAATGGAGAAAAATCTGGAGAGAAAAGAAGTAACATAAATTCTGGAGCTTTGATTCACAATATAGAGAAGTTTTCCTTATTCTCTTCTTGTAAACTCATGATGAATGTTTTAATAAAGATGATTGTTTCTTTCATGCTTATTATGAACTAAATTTATTCTCTAGGGCTAAGATGTAGCCCAATCTCTTAATTATGTATTGATCTTTGATTGTTAATTTGTATTAAGAATTCTTCCTAAGTTTTACTAATATTCCTATTGCTTTTGATTCTTAAGGGCCCAAGAATTGAATGAACTAATGTATCATGGCCCCATCTTACTGGAGGCATGGCCGGGCCTTAGCCCACTCTGTGTGACTTCTACTCGGTACTATCCCCCCCTGATGGTACTCACCATGCTTCCCAATTGACTATAGCCCTTTGGTCATGGGTTCGAGTGGTGAGGGAGGCGAAATAAAAATCCCTTAAGGGGGGGGGGGGGGGGGGGGGGGGGGGATAGTACCGAGTAGAAGTCACGCAGAGTGGGCCAAGGCTTGGCCGTGCCTCCGGTAAGATGGGGCTGTGACATAATGGACTAAGTTGATATCGAGAGATGATACTTAGTTGGTCTACGGTAGTAAAACCATAGGTTGAGCAAACGCTAGAGATAGGTTACCGCGACTTGTGAGGTTTTGGTAAACTCCATAGAGCGTAATGATCCCTAATTGCTTAAATCTGATTAGAGATAATTCGGGTTAGTAATTAGGGGTTAATTTGATAATTGTTGGAGAGAAAGTTATTAGAAATTTAGGGAGTTTGACCTGTAGGAAGAGCTTAATAAAATTAGTATAGGAGATTGATACATATGAATAAGAGTTGGTGTGAAGTCTATGCCCTAGGTCTAGTCATCTTGTTTTTACCCAAAGGTTTATTTTAATTGTTCTCTTTTCAGTTTTCTTTTTAAATTCAATTGTTTATTTAATTTAGGTTTTTCTTGATAAAATTTGGATTGATAAAATAGTAATAGGATAGTGTAATTGGTAATTGATAATAGTAATTCCCTTGGGTTCGATATCCGTATTTTATACATTTTATTACTTACACGATTTCGTACACTTGCGAAAATCTACAACATGAATCCTCTGTCTATCCACCATAGTCTTGATACACTTCTTAATGCAGCCAATCACCACCGTATTGACAGCTCTGAATAGAACTACGTTAGGCTAGTGTCAAACTACACCAATCGGTGCACAAGGCGCTCCGGTGATCTCAAGTCTAAAGATCACATGCACCACCATTCATTAGAGGATTTGTTCTATAGACATTGGGTTACCATCCATATGGAATCCTCTGGTGGGTCAGTCCAGTGAACTTGCTGCAGTATATCCGCCTACAGCAAGCACCTATGTGTTGCACCAGGTTGTCACCAAACAACCTTAACAAGTGAGATCAGTCACTGCCTTTTGACAAGGTCGTTCAACACTATGATAGCCTTACCGTATTATCTGTGCCCCTACTTCAGAATAATACTAGGGCTACGAACGTTTCTAGAATGGCCACCTTTAGTGCTCATAGGGTTCTCACTATCAAGATTTGAAACACTTGATACCCTCGTCACAGTTTGACCATTCTAAGGACATATATCAATACATACAATGACGATTTACGCAATATAGAATAAAAAGCCTTTTATTGATCAATGAACATTATTAAAAAAAAATCAATTCTACAATAATTGATTGGCTCTAGGGCACCTACTCTAACAGTTACTTCATCGGAGAATGCAAAGAAAAGAAATAGAGCAACTTTTGAGAATAAAAAGAGTTATATTTTTTCTGCATATTCAACTGAGATTACAACACAACTAATAAAGCAAACATCTTACTATTTACATCAACTTTGCAGACATATTATGTTAGAGTAGATGCCCTAGAGCCAATCAATTATTGCAGAATTGACTCTTTGTAATAATGTTCATTAATCAATAAAAGGCATTTTATTTTATATCGCGTAAATCATTGTTATTGCAATATGTATTGATATATGTCCTTAGAATGGTAGAACCGTGACGACGGTATCAAGTGTTTCAAATCTAGATAGTGAGAACCCTATGAGCACATGTGGTGGCCATTCTAGAAACGTCCGTAGCCCTAGTATTATTCTGAAGTAAGGGTATAGATAATACGGTAAGGCTATCATAGTGTTGAACGACCGTGTCAAAAGGCAGTGACTGATCTCACTTGTCAAGGTTGTTTGGTGACAGCCTAGTGCAACACATGGGTGCTTGCTGTAGGCGGATATACCGCAGCAAGTTCACTGGACTGACCCACCAGAGGATTCCATATGGATGGTAACCCCAGTTTCTATGGAACAAATCCTCTAACGAATGGAGGTGCATGTGATCCTTAGACTTAAGATCACTGAAGTGCCTTGTGCACTGATTGGTGTAGTTTGACACTAGCCTAATGCAGTTCTATTCAGAGCTGTCAATACGGCGGTGATTGGCTACATCAAAGAGTGTATCAAGACTATGGTGGATTGACAGAGGATTCATCACTCCTGGGTACGGGAGAAGTTATCTCACGGCCCAATTCAGTATATGGCAATGACGCTAAAACTGTGGCCACAGTGGGATTAAGTTGTTGCTTTATCCAGTTTATAATACGGTTCATTGGTCCAGAAACTGAATACATAATATTGAGAGTAACCGAAGGTTGAGACCATTTCTATGCCTTCGTCTCGTTGAGATACAGTATGATGAAAGGATCGAATTGTACGGTAACTATATCGTTGACAGGTAGCTACTTTGCTGAATCTGAATCTATCGGTGGCCATGATGCCTTACTAGGGGCCAATCTTGGTCTGTGTATTAGTTAGACGATTAATTGATGTTAATCGTGATACTATACACTGCCGGTATGATGAAGAGCCTATGGGTCACACACATAGAAGATAATTTAAGAGCCAGGAAGAAAGAAGGGCGTCTTCGTCTTTTTGGGCGAACGAGTATTTTGGTAATTTCGCAGTGCAATTAAATTTGCTGAGGTCATAGCCTTTATTTAATTTGTTAAAAAAATTAAATAAGTGAAATTACGTTTAAATATGTGTTCACACATATTTAATTAAATCATCATTATTATTAAATGTTAATTAAATATTAATTGATTTTAATTGAGATAATGATGAAATAAATAAAATATCTAATTGGGAGTGTTTGGTAACATGGGGTGTTTGGGTTGGAGCCCAAGCCCATTCCATATGGGAATAAGGCAACTAAGTTTGCCTATAAAAGAAAAAGTGTTTGTGTGATTTTAATATGATTTTAATTTGCCTTTTGAGAGAAAAGAAAACACACACAACACAAAGAAAAACACTTTCCCACGCCATTTTGGTTTGTGCCAAAATCAAAGTTTTCTTCTTGATTTCTTAAGGCCAAGGAGGATCTAGCAAATCCCTCCTTGGTTCCTTGTGATTGTCTTTGTGTAGACTTTGTGGGTTCGATCCTACACTTGGATCAGTAGCAAACACGTTCAGAGATAATATTGGAGGAGCCTGCAACGTGGGTATGAATCTAAACTTGAGATTTATTTTTCTGCAAATTCTTGTAATATATATGAATTGTAATTTATGTGCCCTGATTTTGGGTTCTAAGGAACGATCCATTGTTGTAAAATTTTTGTTTTTCTGCTGCGCAACTAGGTCGTTTCCTAATAGTGGTATCAGAGCTTAGGGTACTAGATTTTACAGTTTTTTATGAATGGTTGATTACATGTGTTTGTTGATAACATGTTGCCTTGATGAATCTGCCATGAAATACTTGTTTTTGTTAAATCTGCAAAATCTGTAAATCTACTATTGATTGAATGATTCAAATGATAAAATGGTTTAATAATGTGTTGATGGATGTTATATTGGTTGGTTGATATCCTGGTTGAACGTATGTGCATTTGATTTGATTTGGATTCGTGATATTACACAAAAACTGTAAAAAACGCGAATTGTGCAATTTGGGGATTTCCAGGTTTTGCTGCGGCGAAGTGCTCTCTGGAATTTTTCGCCCCAGCGAAGATAAAACCTTCACTGCCGCGAAGTCTGTAGCTTTTCCAAATTTTCTATTTTTCGCGAAGGGACCAATCTACAGTTTTTTAATAACCTATAAAGCCAATGATCATTCTGCACATTTAAGAGGGTAATTAATATATAACCCACCCAATTCAAAAATTGATTGTTTTTGAAATGAATGCTATGTACTTGTTTGTATATTGCATGGTGCCCGGTACATGAGCCTTAGACCTAAGGGTGAAAGTTTTAAATTTTTGGGTATGTATGGTTGTAAATTTATTAAATAGGGCCTACGTGTCCTGCCTTTCTCTTATTCTCAATGTACATTCTCTTCTCATCTCATTCCCCTCGAATGTAAATCGAGGTTTCTAAACTTATTGATGTAAAAAATTTCTATAATTATTGTTTTTGTAAATTTAAATGATATTTTTGTAATGTACTTGATGACGGACCAAAGGACGAGGCAACCATACTTGAAGACTCAAGATGTTTATTACAGGACCCCTAGGTGACCCACCGATTCCTCTAGGCTCGAGGAAATCGGTTTTAGATGGGCCATGTGCCGGCACGTTTTAATATTGTGTTTAGAATGCATGCTAAGGTTGAATGTTGAATAACATGCCAAACAATGTCATTCTAACAAAGATAATAATCTGATGAGACATTAAATAACAAACCCCTCAACTAAGTATATTAAGTCACCTATGCCTTCCATCACCATGGTTTTAATCAAACCACTGTTCGTCGAAACCTTGTTCGCCAAAGCGAAGGGTACACTTCTACCAGTGGGAGGTTAAAATTCATTGGAGTTTTCCTTAATGGTGATGGGTCGACTTAAAATGACGGTTTTGCTTGTTCGCCAAAGCGAAGGTTGATAAACGCGTCATAGGCATAGTAGAGCAGTACACATATTATGTGTACGTGGTGACATGTAGTGTCCACTCTACTGATACTGAGAATCACACTTGAGGACAATGGTTGGAGCCATTGAATTGTGTGATTGGCTTGTTGGCTTTTTCACATTTGAGGTTGATAGTGGGAGCTATCAATTGGTGTGGATTAAGTTTGTTGGCCTACCTAATCAACCCATTTTGGCTTGTTCGCCAAAGCGAAGGTTTGAAATGGGCAGGATGGGATCTCGGTCCACTAGGAAAGCCAACGGGCTTTCCCGAGTTAATAGTGAGGGCTATTGGCTTGAGTAAAATAGTGGGAGCATCGTTTAATAAAAGACCATATTAAATAATAATGAACTTTATAATAACTTTATCTTTTCTGCAATTGTAGATTCACCAAAATGAGCACTATGAACCTGCGACCGATAATCGAGAAAGAAAACAGGTTGGATGGATCCAATTTCTCAAACTGGTATCGTAATCTTTGGATTATACTCAAGTCAAAAAAGAAATTGTATATCCTTGAAAAGCCGTACATGGCTGAGCATGATCTTGATGCCACTCAGGAAGTTAAGGACACTTATCAAAAGTTCCTTGATGTTGCTGATAGCGTTCAATGCTTGATGTTAGCATCGATGACACCTATGCTGCAAAAGCAGCATGAGAATATGGATGCTTCTTCCATTATTCTACACCTCAAGAGCTATTTGAAACAAATGCTCGACATAAGAGGTACAAGGTGTCGAAAGCACTATTTGGGAGTCGTCTGACTGAGAGAGCCCAAGTTAGTCCTCATGTGCTCAAGATGATCGAGCACATAGAGAGGCTTGAGATTTTGGGATGTGGCTTGGATGCAGAATTACAAATGGATTTAATTCTGAAATCCTTGCCTGACTCTTATGCTCCGTTCATAATGAATTTCAATATGAACATGATGGAGAAAACCCTGTCAAAACTTCTAAACATGTTGAGGAATGCAGAGTAGGACTTGAAAAAGTCCAAGCCTGTTTTACTGGTTGCTGCCAGTAAAGAAAAGGGTAATGGCAAGGGTAAGGCCAAGGCCAAGGCTAAACCCAAGCCCAAGCCCAAAGGATAGGTTTCTCTTGGGCCTGAGAGTGGCATAGGGAAGGGCAAGGTAGTCTACTTCTTTTGTGGCAAGCTTGGCCACTGGAGGAAACACTGCAAGGCTTTCCTCGCAAGCAAGAAGAAGTTAGAGGCTACGACTTCAGGTGTTTTTATGATTGAGATTAATTTCTCTCCCTCAACATGTTGGGTTATTGACACATTATGTGGTACTCACATTTGTACTAATGTACAGGGACTAAGCCAGAGTAGAGTGCTCGCCAAGGGAGAGGTGGACCTATGAGTTGGAAATGGAGCACATGTGGCTACATTGGCTGTAGGGACTTACTGTTTATCTTTGCCTATGGGCTTGTTATTGGAACTACATAACTGTTATCACATACCTTCTATTTCTAGAAACATTATTTCAATATCAGCTTTGGATAATATAGGGTATCATTTTGAGATATCTAATGGATTGTTATCCTTTAGGTTGAATGGTATTCTATTTGGAATTGCAAGGTTATATAATGGATTATATGTTCTTGATTTAAACAATAAAGATATTCTCAACATTGAAACCAAGAAAGCTAAACATAGCGATCAAAACCAGACATGTCTCTGGCACTATAGATTGTGTCATGTTAATAAGACCCGTATTGCAAAACTTCAGAGGGATGGAGTTTTGGACCATTTTGACTCTGAGTCATTTGAGGTATACGAGTCATGCCTGTTAGGCAAGATGACCAATTCTCCTTTCACAGGACAAAGTGAAAGGGCTACTGAGCTGTTAGGCATCATCCATAGTGATGTATGTGGTTCACTAATAGTTGAAGCTAGAGGTGGATATTCATACTTCATCACATTTACTGATGATTTCAATAGATATGGCTATATCTACCTTATGAGACATAAATCTAAAGCCTTTAATAAATTCAAGGAATTTAGGAACGAAGTACATAATATGTTGGGCAAAAGTATTAAAGCTCTTCGGTTGGATTGAGGAGGTGAATACTTAAGCTCAGGGTTTTCAGAATAACTAAAGGAATGTGGGATAGTATCACAACTCACCCCTCCTTATACACCCCAACACAATGGAGTGTCAGAAAGGAGGAACATGACCTTACTTGACATGGTTAGGTCCATGATGAGTTTTAGTGATTTACTTGCATTGTTCTGGGGTTATGCCCTAGAGATTGCGACTCACGTTTTGAACCGTGTGCTGTCAAAGTCTATAGATTAGACTCCATATGAGCTATGGAGTGGGCGAAAGCCCAACTTGTCTTATCTAAGGATTTGGGGTTGCGAAGCTTATGTTAAGAAATTGACTTCAAAAAAGATGGGCCAAAAATCATATAAATGTATATTTATGGGGTATCCAAAAGAGACTAAAGGATACTATTTCTACCACCCAGAAGAGCGCAAAATTTTTGTTGCTCGATCTGGTGTCTTCCTAGAAAAGGAATATTTTCTAAGAAGTGCTAGTGGGAGAAAAGTAGAACTCGATGAAGTTCTAGGACCACAAGATATACCAAACGAAGGACGGGATGATGTGCCACAAGAAGTAGTTGACCATCATGAGGAGGTTACTCTATAACTTGTGGAACAAAGTAAACGACCTCAGGTAGCACAGGAGCTACATAGATCTAGGAGAGTACGCCATGAGCCCAAGAGATACGGTTATCTCGTGACTCAACATGGTGACTTACTAGTCTGCCAAGACGATGAAACAGAACCTACGAAG
This sequence comes from Pistacia vera, assembly GCF_008641045.1. NCBI lineage: Eukaryota > Viridiplantae > Streptophyta > Magnoliopsida > Sapindales > Anacardiaceae > Pistacia > Pistacia vera. Next base: position 719,546 of record NW_022196097.1, read on the forward strand.
ACGCTATATTGGATCTAGATTCCATTAAATGGCTTGAAGCCATGAAATCTGAGATGGACTCCATGTACCAGAACCAAGTGTGGTCTTTGGTGGAAGCACCTAAAGGGGTAAAACCCATAGGGTGTAAATGGGTCTTCAAGAAGAAGACTGAAATGGATGGCAATGTGCATACTTATAAAGCACGGCTGGTTGCCAAAGGTTTCAAACAAATTCATGGCATTGACTATGAAGAAACCTTTTCGCTGGTTGCAATGATTAAATCCATTCAGATTATGCTTGCAATAGCTGTATATCATGACTATGAGATTTGGCAAATGGATGTCAAAACTACTTGCTTGAACCGAAACCTTGAGGAGGATGCGTATATGGCACAACCTGATGGTTTCATTCTTAATAGTCAAGCTAATAAGGTATGCAAGTTGCAGAGATCCATTTATGGACTCAAGCAAGCTTCAAGGAGTTAGAACATTCGTTTTGATGAAACCGTAAAAGAATTCGGTTTTATCAAGAACGAAGATGAGCCCTATGTTTATAAGAAAGTGAGTGGGAGCGCAGTAGCATTCCTAGTGTTGTATGTCGATGACATACTTCTGATCGGGAATGATATACCGAACTTGAAGTCGGTAAAGACTTGGTTATCCAAGTGCTTCTCCATGAAGGACTTAGGAGAAGCAGCCTACATCCTTGGTATAAAGATCTATCATGATAAATCACGTAGGTTGCTTGGCCTAAGTCAAAGTGCGTATATTGACAAGGTACGGAAAAGATTCAGTATGGAAGAATCCAAGAAGGGATTTCGTCCAATGTCACATGGTGTTTATCTCTCTAAGGAATTGTGTCCTAAAACACAAGATGAGAGAGATAGGATGAAGAGGATCCCATATGCATCAGCAATTGGATCCATCATGTATGCCAAGCTATATACTCGGATTGATGTCTCTTGTGCTTTGAGCACTTGTAGTAGATATCAATCAGATTCAAGTGAGCATCACTGGATGGCTGTCAAGAATATTCTTAAGTACCTAAAGAGGACTAAGGATATGTTCTTGGTTTATGGAGGGGAAGATGAGCTCACTGTAAGAGGATATAGTGATGCTAGTTTCCAAATGGACAAAGATGATTATCAATCCCAATCAGCATTTGTATTTTGTCTCAATGGCGGTGCAGTGAGCTGGAAGAGCTCTAAGTAAAGCACTATAGCAGACTCTACAATGGAGGCTGAGTATATTGCATTATCAGATGCAGCCAAGGAGGCAGTATGGATTAAGAAGTTCATTACTGAACTTGGTGTGGTTCCTACGATTGTTGATCCTATAGACATCTATCGTGACAACAATGGAGCAATTGTTCAAGCCAGGGAACCACGGTCTCATCAAAAGTCCAGACACATACTCAGACAATTCCATCTCATTAGAGAAATAGTTGAGAGGAAAAACGTACAGATTAGTAAAGTGCATACTGACGACAATCTCGCAAATCGACTGACAAAGCCTCTATTGCAGTAGAAGCATGAAAGGCACTTGAGATCATTTGGTATTAAATACATGAATGATTGGCTATAGTGCAAGTGGGAGATTGTTAGAGTAGATGCCTTAGAGCCAATCAATTATTGCAGAATTGACTCTTTGTGATAATGTTCATTAATCAATAAAAGGCATTTTATTCTATATCGCGTAAATCATTATTATTACAATATGTATTGATATATGTCCTTAGAATGGTAGAACCATGACGAGTGTATCAAGTGTTTCAAATCTTGATAGTGAGAACCCTATGAGCACATGTGGTGGCCATTCTAGAAATGTTCATAGCCCCAGTATTATTATGAAGTAAGGGCACAAATAAGAGGGTAAGGCTATTATAGTGTTGAATGACCCTGTCGAAAGGCAGTAACTAATCTCACTTGTCAAGGTTGTTTGGTGACAATCTAGTGCAACACATGGGTGCTTGCTGTAGGCGGATATACCGCAGCAAGTTCATTGGACTAACCCACCAGAGGATTCCATATGGATGGTAACCCCAGTGTCTATGGAACAAATCCTCTAACGAATGGTGGTGCATGTGATCTTTAGACTTGAGATCACCGGAGCGCCTTGTGCAATGATTGGTGCAGTTTGACACTAGCCTAAGGTAGTTCTATTCAAAGCTGTCAATACAGTGGTGATTGGCTACATCAAGGAGTGTATTAAGACTATGGTGGATTGACAGATGATTCATCACTCTCGGGTATAGGAGAAGTTATCTCACGGCGTAATTCAGTATATGGTAATGACACTAAAACTGTGGCCACAGCGGGATTGAATTGTTGCTCTATCCAGTTTATAATACGGTTTATTGGTCCAAAAACTGAATACCTAATATCGAGAGTAACCGAAGGTTGACACTATTTCTATGCCTTCATCTCATCGAGATACAGTATGATGAAAGGATCAAATTGTACAGTAACCAGATCGTTGACAGGTAGCTACTTTGCTGAATCCGAATCTATTGGGTGGCCATGATGCCTTGCTAGAGGCCAATCTTAGTCTGTGTATTAGTGAGACGATTAATTGGTGTTAATTGCGATATTATGCACTGCCGGTATGATGAGGAGCCTATGGGTCACACACATAGAAGATAATTTAAGAGCCAAGAAGAAAGAAGGGCGTTTTCGTCTTTTTAGGCGAAAGGATATTTTGGTAATTTCACTGTCCAATTAAATTTCTTGAGGTTGTAGCCTTTATTTAATTTGTTAAAAAAATTAAATAAGTGAAATTACGTTCAAATATGTGTTCGCACATATTTAATTAAATCATCCTTATTATTAAATGTTAATTAAATATTAATTGATTTTAATTGAGATAATGATGAAATAAATAAAATATCTAATTGGGAGTGTTTGGTAACATGGGGTGTTTGGGTTGGAGCCCAAGCCCATTCCTTATGGGAATAGGGCAACTAAGTTTGCCTATAAAAGAAAAAGTGTTTGTGTGATTTTAATATGATTTTAATTTGCCTTTTAAGGGAAAAGAAAACACACACAACACAAAGAAAAACACTCTCCCACCCCATTTTGGTTTGTGCCAAAATCAAAGTTTTCTTCTTGATTTCTTAAGGCCAAGGAGGATTTAGCAAATCCCTCCTTGGTTCCTTGTGATTGTCTTCGTGTGGACTTCGTGGGTTCGATCCTACACTTGGATCGGTAGCAAACACGTTCAGAGATAATATTGGAAGAGCCTCCATCGTGGGTATGAATCTAAACTTGAGATTTATTTTTCTGCAAATTCTTGTAATATATATAAACTGTAATTTATGTGCCCTGGTTTTGGGTTCTAAGGAACGATCCATTGTTGTAAAATTTTTGTTTTTCCGCTGCACAACCGGGTCGTTTCCTAACATATTATATCCTAAATTAATCGAAAGCCATACATTAATACCAACTTACAACAACCATTACAAACACATCCCTCATAGCCTGGCAGTACGTAACTAAACATTACAAAAATGAATTATACTTTGCTGCTTCAGAAAATGGACAAACGACAGGTTGCATTTCTGTTTTAGCACCAGAACATGTTCAAAAACAAACTAGTAAACTGCTACATTTCCAGCCAATTATCAATATTCAACAAAAGTTTTCGTAAGGAGTCTTCCATAGAGTCTGTTACCATAAGCAATGCAAATTTATGTTTCTAAAATAAGAATAGACACGTGCATACACATGCTAAAAGTTTGCATAGAATTGTATGAGTTTGTAGTTTGGTTTTTTCCATAACAAAAATAATTTATGGAAAAAGCAGAAAGAATAAGAATTACTAATCAATCTTACCTTGATTCTTCTGCCAAAGTTCCTCTTTGTCTTTTTATTTATGTATCTGGAAAGCTTTTCCCTACGATCCTCAGTAGGGTAGGTGGTGATCATCACAGGTCGTTGTGATGAGAGTGGATGAAGCTCATATTGCCATTACCAAGAGTCTATCATAAAAACTTAGTATCAATGAACCATCCCTATCTTATGGAAATGGCTAGAAACATCTAAACATTTCTCAGTCCATAGACTATTATGCAAAGCCAATACTTGGTGGGTCATGCTATGAGACTTTTAGGAAAAAGTTATTAGAACAAGGAAAGAGATGAAAGAAGCATCGGGAATTTCATTATGTTTCTTAGTTGGGTGAATGAGAATTAGTTACATCATGCTTATATAATAAACTACTAAAATGAAATTGGAGTAAGTAGGCTAAGCTTTTGAAGATTGAGAAACGACATCGCTTGGAGGTGAGCTAGGATGACAACATTTTAACTTCATTGACCAATAGCCTACCTCAAGTTGAACTGCCCTACAGTTTGAGCTTGATGCGGCATAAGCGTAGAATGGGGTCGTGATATTGTTCACATAGATGCCAATTGTTGACTATTGCTCAATGAACGATGAAAATTGATACAACTTGATAGCCTCAAGGCTAACACGGGAACAATGAAAAATATTCAGAATTTTTTTATTAATGAGCCCCCACTTTCATGAGAAACTAACCTTTTCATAGGTTTAGAATCCTAATTATAGACTAACTGAAATTCCTAAACAATTAAGAATTAGTAAAACTCTCCAACTAATAAGAAACTGAAATCCCTAATTATAGACTGATTGGAATTCCTAAACAATTAAGAATTAGTAAAACTTTACAACTAATAAGAAACTGAATTTTAATCAAAATCCATGTTGTGGTCCTTCATCATTCTTCCCCACTAGAAAAGAACTTGGCCTCGAGTTATTATTGTATAAATCTTCAGCATGATAAAACTGAGTGAGATCCACGACGTTGAAAGTCTTAGAAATACCCATATCAACCGGTAAATCCACCACATAAGCATTATCATTGATCTTCTTTAGAATGTTATAAGGACCATACCTACATTGCCTTAACTTTCCTTGATATCCCACAAGTAGTCTTTCTTTCCAGAGGTAGACCATGACTTCATCGCCTTCGTTGAACACTCGAGCTCTTCGATGTTTATCAATCGAATATTTATAAGTCAAATTGCTCTTCTCCAAAGCTTACTTCACTTCGTTGAAGAATTTCGTGTAGTTATTTGCCATAGCCAAAGCTCCCCTACTCTTGCCCTCATTTGATGGAATTCTTGCCAAGTCAACCACGTCTCAGAATTTTAGTGTAGACAATAGCAAATGGACTTTTTCCAGTTGATCTACTCACGGAGCTATTATAAGCAAACTCAGCTTGTGCCAAAGAGAAATCCGATTGCCCCCTTTTATCTTTCCTAATGACCGGTTGATGACCTCCGTCTGCCCATCAGTTTGTGGGTGAGCGATGCTACTAAATTTCAACTCAGTGCCAAATCGCTTCCACAAAGTTAACCAGAAGGCTGCAAGAAACTTACTATCTCTGTCTGACATGATTGATAAAGGAATTCCATGCAATCGGACAACCTCTTGAAAGAATAGCTTTGCCACATGGTGTGCATCAGTTGTCTTTCGACAGGGAATGAAATGTGACATTTTTTAAAACCAATCTACCACCACAAATATAGAGTCATACCATCTGTGCATTCTTGGTAATCCAAGTAAAAAGTCCATTGATACATCATCCCATGGTGCTTGTGGTACAGACAAAGGAATGTATAACCTAGTGTTTTGTTAATGCCCTTTACTTACTTGACATGTCGGACACCTTTGCACAAATTTGCCTGTATCCTTCTTTAATTTGACCAGTAGTACCTCTCTTCCAATCTTCCGATGGTCTTATCTCTACCCATATGTCCACTCAAATTACTAGCATGCAACTTTCAAATCAACTTGTTTCTTAATGAGCTTCTTGGAATACATAATCGGCTTCCTTTAAACAAGTAACCCTCTTGAGCTACGAAGTCTCCTTTGGGTAAGTTCAACACATGCTTTCTCCAAATATCCCCAAAATCTTCATCATTCTCATACAAGTCCTTAGGTTGATCAAAGCCAATTACCTCATGCGCTACTTGTGTCAACAATGAGGCTTGTCAACTTAATGCATCAACTACTTGATTGGTTGCTCTGGACTTATAAGCAATCACAAAATTAAACTTCTCTAAGTAGGCAGCCCATCTTGATAGCATGCGATCCATGTGCTTTTGAGTTCTAAAATGTTTAGGGCTTGATGGTCTGAGTAATAATAAACTCCCTTGGTAATAAATATGTTTCCCATGTCTTTAACCACTGGAAAACCGCATACAGCTCTTGTTGGTAAGTGGACCACTTCTATCGTGCTTCACTTAATTTCTCACTAAAGAATGTTATAGGCCGATTCTCTTGTGATAGAACTCCTCCAATGCCTACGCCACTAGCATCGCATTCCAGTTCAAGTACCTTCTCAAAGTTTGGCAAGGTGAGTATTGGGGTTGTTGTTAGTTTCTCTTTAATCAGCTCAAAACTCTTTTCAGCATCTTCCCCCCATTCAAATCTCCCTTTCTTCAGGTAGTTAGTGATTGGGGCCACAATTCTGTAGAAGTTTCGAATAAACCTCCAATAGAAATTTGCGAGCCCATGGAAACTTCACACTTCAATAACAGTCCTTGACATCTTCCAATCTCGGATGGCCTTTACTTTCTCTTTATCTACTTGGACTCCTTTATCACTGATCACAAACCCCAGAAATACAAGTTTGTGCATTAAAAACATGCACTTCTTCAAGTTGATATAAAGCTTGTTCTCTTTGAGTTTAATCAAGACTTGTTTGAGATGTGTGAGATGCTCATCTTTACTTTTGTTGTAGATTAAAATATCGTCAAAGTAGACGACTAAAAAAGTGGATAGGAAGGGTCCCAATACCTGGTTCATTAATCTCATAAAGGTGCTTGGTGCGTTGGATAGTCTGAATGGCATGACTAACCACTCGTACAAGCCATCTTTCGTCTTGAAAGCTGCTTTCCATTCATCTCCAGGTTTAATGCATATCTGATGGTAGCCACTCTTCAAATCAATCATTGAGAACACCTTGGCTCCATCCATTTGATCAAGCAAAACATCAAGCCTTGGAATTGGGAATCGATACCTAAATGTGTTCTTATTGATGGCCTGACTGTCTACACACATTCTCCAGCTTCCATCCTTTTTAGGTGTCAATAGAGCAGGTACCGCACACGGGCTGATGCTTTCTTGTATATGCCCTTTGGCCAACAAATCTTCCATTTGCGTTCGCAAAACTTGATTCTCTTTTGGACTCATGTGATAGTGAGATAAATTTGGTAGGCTAGCTTCAAGTATTAAGTCAATCTGATGTTGTATGTCATGCAAGGGTGGCAATACGGTGGGCTCAATCATCACCTCTTCATGCTCAGCTAGTAAAGACTCCACCTCAATTGGGATAGTTTGCCTCTGTTATTCTCCCCCTTTGACAATTAACGCTACTTCAGTCTACGACTCTTTAAAAGACCTTAGAAATTGATCGGATTTTTCAATTGTGATTGATACCATGGTTTTCTCATCTTGTGACACATTACTTTGATCCCTCTTAAGCATGATAACGATCTTCTTTTGCTCCCACACGAAAGAGTATGTGTTATCTCTACCTCGATGTGTAGCATCCACATCATACTGCCATGGTCATCCAAGAAGTACATGGCATGCATCCATGTCCACCACGTCACTGATGCGTGTTTCCTACAACATGCAAATGTAGCAAGTATACTAGTCGCACAAGTAATAGAGTGATGAGTAGAGTATCGTTGTAACGACTCCATTCTTATAAAAACATGCATAGTAAAAGTACATGTAACAATAATATAAAAAGTTGGGCCCAAAATTTTTTCTTTTATTAAACATATGCATTCTTTACACAAATATATACAAGATTTGTGACATATGCAAAACTATCAAAATAGGGTGGACAGTGTAGCCATTTCTCTTATTGTGCCAATGTCCATCCGACTGTGTCCTCATCTAGAACCTGCAAAAACATAGGGAACAACTGGATGAGCACAAACAAGGCTCAGTAAGTAAACCCCTGAACTCCAATATCTCCGTAACTCTTTCTTTAATAAAACTATATAATTCTCTTTCTCATAATTCCTCTATGCTAACTTTCTTTCTAGTAAGTCATGGCCCCATCTGACCGGAGGCACGGCTGGGACTCGCTCCCACTTCCTATGACTTCTACTCATTCTAGCTGATCGGACTTGGTTATGCATGGATTCGGAACCTTTGGCCACGTGAGTGCATAAAATCTCTCGGGTAAACTCGGGTATAGCCCTCATCCGCATGTACACTACGGGCTACACCACTTCTCTTTCTGATACTCTGGCCGCTTTCTTGATGCGGCGTACATGCGGGAATACTCTACCCGTACTCACAGGTTCCCCATCGCACAACCTACTCTATTCTCTTAGTAAGCCCTACTCTAGCTTTACTCTATAGTGCTCATTCTCTCTTTCTTTCTACTCTTAGGTAGTCTAACCTCAAAAGTCTCTACTCTTTCTCTACTCTCTTTTCTAATGCATAAGTAAAGCATAATTAATGCACATCAATGACTCATACTCATTAATGCATTTATGAAAAGTAACTATGATATGTAGCAACCATTAGGCTTTCTACCCTTACTTATGATTCTCTTGAGCATTCATCATACAACTCATGTGCATAAATAACTCTACTCTAACTCTAACTTTTCTGTTTTCTTTAATCAACCAAATGGAGAAAAACTCCCTCATAAACCCTAAATTCCCTGTCAAAAGAGAAACACTTCCATAATCTTGCTCAAAACCTCCTCCAACTCCCATCAAACTCAACCCAACAACACCAATACAACACTTCTCATAACTCATAACTCATCATAATTACTAATCTCATTCAACAATTAAAAGAAAGCACATATGTATATCAACCTACTCAAAGAGTTCTTAATCTCAACTTAGTTGAGTTTACTTACCTATAAGAGATTAGCTTCTTAACACTTCTCATTTCCTTTGGTACTTGCTTTCCCTCTACAACTTAACCAATAATCACAACATGACTCTAATCAAAACATAATAAAACTTTCATCTAAAGCACAAATCCTTACCTTAGGAAGCTTTAGATTAAAACCCTACTAAAAGTTACTCAAAAAGGCTCTTGGAAATCCTTGGAAGATTGAAGGAAATTTGAGAGAGTTTAGAAGAATGGAGGAGGCGTGGAATGGGAAAATGAAGAGCTTTCAAAGACTAAACCCTTTTTAATATCTCTTAATAACTCATTCTTCCCATTTTGCCCTTGCTCTTTCATGGAATTCCATCCATATCCTTTGATTCCTTACTAACACACCCCCCATACTAACATATCTCCTTGAAATTTCCTTACAATTAACTCCCCACTTTTCCTACTATAGGGTAGAATGGTCAAATTGCCCTTAGGGAAGAGAATATCTAAAACTTAACACAACTTTGTCGGACTGTCGCCGCGGCGGGAAGCTTCTGTCACGGCGGCGAAACTGTCCAGAAAGTTTCCAATGGTTTCAACACCTCTTCGCTGCGGCGAAGATTCTTCTTCGCCTCGCGAAGCTTGGCATACTACACTTCTTCTATCTTCAACCAATTCAGGGCAAATTTCAACACACACACAACAATGTCAACCAAACAATATTACCAAGAGACCAACTCAAATAAGAGCAAAAGAAGGAACAATAACTACGTACCTCAAGTGGGGCGTTACAATCGTCCCACGAGGATAGTTTTACTAGTACCGATTTCCCTAGTTTAAGTCCTAATTGAAGAAACAATAATTGGATTGATGGAAAATTAACAACTAAATACAATGCAAAACCAAGGCAGAGAACAACACAACTTAAATAGTAAACAATTCTAAAACAAATGCTAGGGTGTTGAATTCACCTAAATACGCTAACCCAAATCATAGAATCTATTACCCAAGTTCTAATTCCTTGATTGAAAATCGAATTCCCTAAGTTGTAAAACATACATTCTCATGCTACATTTCCCTACTTATCCCTATTAAGCTTCCACACCCAACAAATTGAAGATTAATAGTTCAAAGTCTTTTAAGCTTTATGAAATTCTATCTAGATTTCATAGATCGCTAAACCTATCTCTAGCGTTTGCTTAATCTATGGTATTTATCCCAAGAGGCACAATCACAAATCACTTCTCAATCTCATTGTAAACAACACACATTTGAATGGTGATCAAGCATCCAAGAGTCATTAAGCAAAGAGATAAACACTCAATCATGAAATTAAAACTCAAAGTAAATCAATTCATATAAATTTGAATCATTGTATCAAGGTTACATAAAACCCTAGCTAAACAACTCAGTTCATAATCAAAAACAAAATAAAATAACAAAAACAAACTGAATCAATATTTATCATTGGAAAACAAGCAAAAGATGGAGAAATCTTCTCTAATTTGAAGCCCAAATCTGTAATAATCTTCTCCTTCCATGAGCTGCCTCCCAAAATGACGAACCAAGACCCTTTTCTCTTCCTTTTCGCTCTAATTTATACCTCTCTCACTTAAGGACGAAGCCCTAGCAAGCCAAAACGCGTCGTTTTATTTTTACATCTGACGTAGGTTTCGTTGCGGTGAAGCTTTTTCCTCGCCCACAGCGAATACTTCCAGGCCAAATTTGAGCATGATAGATTTTGAATCTGGAAAAGTGTTAAACATATGAATTGTTTCTGGTAGATCAAGAACCAGCACAATCCGAGGTCTACAGCTCAAGTTATGGCAGAAATACTGAAGCACGTCCAAAGACGTTTTTCTTCAGTTCCCAACGTACTTTTCATGACTTCAAGCCAAGTTTTCACCCTTGTCCAGTCAGAATTAGGAAAACCCAAAACATAAACATTGTAGCTCTTCTTCTTAGCTTACCAAAGCTTCTAAATTCAGGTCATTCCGAGTTTCCAAGCTCAAGTTACACAATTTACGCTTAAAACTGTCATTTATACTAAAAATCATCGTTTAGGCCTACAAAGACAAATTAATTGAATTAGGTAGCAATTATGGCCCAAATTGTATAAAAAGTATCCTAAATCCTATCAAAATTCAATGCAAAATCATAGTGTAAAATATGATTATCAGTCACAAAGGACCTCAGACTTGTACATTTTGCCCAAAGCTAAAGGCAATCTATCTTCAGTTCCAGATGCTCCAGTAATGCTTTTGAAACAAAGTTTTCGCTGCTACACCCATCAATAACGAGCTTGCAAATGTTGGAATTCACTGCACATTTCCCTTCAAAGATATTCTTGCATTGAGTTTGTTCAGGCTTTGTAGGTGAATACAAGATCCTCTTCACTATCAAAACAATCTCATCTCTTTGCTCGTCAATAATCTCTTCATCTTCCCCTCCTTCAAATATCACTTCTTCCTCCTCATCCTCATCCTTCTCAGGTTGTGTGCAGTTAGTGAATTTTCTTCTTGGGCTATCACTTGATCGATGCCCAAACTCATTGCATTTGAAGCACTTGATTCCTCTGTTCATGTCCATTTTCTCCTTTCCCTTTGGTTCAATTTTCTTGGCCTCTACTGTCTTTCCATGGTTCAAATTCTTGAACTTAGAAATAGTAGTCTTTGAATCTTCTTGCTTCTTTGATTGGTTACTCCTTTGAAAACCCCTCCTCTTTAAAAGCCTTTTAGCCCTCGTAGCAAGATTCTATGCTTGATCTACAAACCAAATGCTATGCATCGCTATCTAGTCTTGCATAGAATAAGACAATCTATTGACATATCTTGCCACTTGCTGATCTTCCGTCTCATTCACATCACAACCAGTTTGTAGTCTTAAGAACTCCTCTATATAGGCAGCTACTATCCTTGCTCCTTGATAATAGTTATGGAGTTGTTGAAATAGGGTCTACTCATAATCTATCAGAAGAAACATTGCCTTCGATAAGGCTTTCATCTGCTCCCAGACTCTCACGATACGTAACCCTCTCATCCTTTGCTTTTCTTGGTTCTTCTGCCACCATGCTCATGCTCCTCCTTTTAGTTTATTTGCCACCAAACTTACTTTCTGTTCGGGGTTGATCTGCATAACTTCAAATAACCATTCTATTTCATATAACCAGTCCAAGAACTATTTTATGTCCGTTACTCCATTAAACATAGGCAGCTCAGCCTTAATCTTGTATGTGTTATGATTGGTCTGTTGTCTCCTTGGGTGCGGCCTAGATACTAACCTCCCCCATAATTTTCTTCCAACTCGAGCATGGAATTGATGTTGTCATTGGATAGGTGTAGAAGTTGGTTGTTTATATGAATGTTTGGTTCTATATAGTTTTGGCCAAATAATGGGATGGTATGTGAGTTTCAGATGTGTGGTGTTTGGTTTTGGGGAAATCTGTTAAGGTGAAGTTGGTTGAGGGGTGGTAGGTTTCTGATAGGGGTAGACTTTAGATTGAGGATGTGTAATAGCCGCTTTCTACTCACATACTCATAAAAGATATATAATGAAAACACATGGAAAATAACATAAATAGTTGGGCCCAAAATTTTCTTTCATTAAACATATATATGTATATAGATATTCTTTACACAAAAATTGTATCATGTACAAAAGTGATCAAAAACATGGCGGACAGTGTAGCCATTTCCCTTCGCTTGCCGATGCCCATCCGACCGTGTCCTCACCTAGATCCTACAAAACATAGGAAACAACGGGGTGAGCACTAAAACAATGCTCAGTAAGTAAATCCTTTACTTATCTAACCCTGTAACTCTCTCTAATTCTTTCCTTACAATTCTCATTTACTCTCTCTCTTATACTTCTCTCTATTTTCTCTTTCTCATAACTCTTTTCTGCTAACTCTGTTTAGTAAGTCACAGTCTCATCTTATCAGAGGCACGGCTGGGACTCGCTCCCACTCTACGTGACTTCTACTCATTCTAGCCAATCGGACTCGGTTATGCATGGATTCAGAACCCTTGGCCATGTGAGTGTATAATCTCTCTCTCTCGGGTTCTCTCGGGTATAGCCCTCATCCGTATGCACTCTCACGGGCTACACCACTTCTCTCTCTCATACTCATGCCGCTCTCTCAATACGGCGCACATGCGGGAATTCTCTACCCATTACTCACGGGTTCCCCATCACATAACCTACTCTATGCTCTTTTCTCTCTTTTATTCTCTAGTGCTCAATCTCTCTCTTTCTCTTTACTCAAGCTCATACTCAAAATTCTCTATTCTTTTTCTACTCTTTCTCTAGTGCATAATTAATGCATATGGATGACTCATGCTCATTAATGCACTAATGAGATGCAATTATGCTATGTAGTAATAATTAGGGCTTTCTACTCTTACTCATACTTCTCTTGAGCATTTCATCATACAACTCATGTGCATATATAAAACTCTATGTTAACAATAACTCTTCTCTTCTCTTAGACCTTCCCAATATGGGAGAAAACTCTCTCATATACTCTAATTTCCTATCAATAAAACAAACACTTCTATAGGGTTTACTCAAACTCCCTTCAACTTCAATCAAAACTCAACTCCATAAAATCTCAACACTTCTCATATTCTAATACATTCAATACTCATTACCAACTATAATCTCATCTCATCTCATCTCAATTTCTCAATGAACATAAGATATACACATACATACATAAATCTCTACTCAAAAGAGTTCTTAAATCTCCACTTGGGTTGGATTTACTTACCTTGTGAAAAAGTGACTTCTCTAGTACTTTTCCTTTTCCTTTTCCTTGTTGTCTTGTCTTCTCTCTACAACAACTCAAAACAACAACAAGAACAATAACAACCATATAAGACTTCAATATAACTATAAGGAAACTCACATCCAAAGCAAGAATCCTTACCTTAGGATGTTTTAGATTCAAACTCTACTAAAATTACACCAAAAGCTCCCTAAAACTCTATAGAAATCTTGGAAACTTGAGAGAATTTAGAGAATGGTTATGGTGGTCGAAATGAATGAAATGGAGGGTTTATTACACTTAACCCTTTTTAGCTCATAAGATAACCATCACTTCCCAACTTTGCCCTTGCTCTTCCTTAGAAATTCCATCTATATCCTTTGATTCATTTCACTTACACCCACACACTAACCTATTCTCCATGAACTTTCCTTACATTTTACTCCCCACTTTTCCTGCTAATTAGGGGTAGAATGGTCATTGTGCCCCAAAGGAAGAATTCTCTAGAAACTCAATACACTTTTTGTCAAGCCCTTTGCCGCGGCGAAGAATCTTTCTTCGCCCTAGCGAAAAATTATAGAACCTACACCGTAGGTTGCAGGGCTTCATCGCCGCGGTGAAGCTTCTTCTTCACCCCGGCGAAGTCTGTAACACAAAAACTTTGCCAAGTTTTACAAATTTCAGGGCAACCACTCACCCAACTCATAATATCCATTCAACCAAGGGCCAACTAAATATTATTACCACTAAACCAACTCAATTAAAGCTGAATCGATGAACATTTAAGCAATACAGCAAATCTTAACTATGTACCTTAAGCGGGGCGTTACAGGATGGTTTTGAGTGGTCTGTGATTCAGGGTTAAGGTTAGGATTTTCAAATTGGTTGAGTTTTACCTCATAGTTATCCATCCTGGTATGTAGTTCACGTATCTTGGTTGTGAGTTCTGATATATGTATGGTCAAGGCTTCAATGGTAGTCTTTAGCCTTTGGGATCCTGCTTCTTCTTGCCCAGCCATCTCAAGACAGGGCTCTAATACCACCTGACGCAGTACAAGCATAGAATGGGGTCGTGATATCATTCACATAGACGCCAATTGTTGACTATTGCTCAATGAACGATGAAAATTGATACAACTTGATAGCCTCAAGGCTAACACAGGAACAATTAAGAATATTCAGAATTTTTTTATTAATGAGCCCCACTTTCATGAGAAATTAGCATTTTTATAGGCTTAAACTCCTAATTATAGACTAACTGAAATTCCTAAACAATTAAGAATTAGTAAAACTCTCCAACTAATAAGAAACTAAATTTAAATCAAAATCCATGTTGTGGTCCTCTATCAGAGCTTGTACAATTGACAGTTTTAGTGGTCAATGTTTTTGCAACCTTTCTCAAATTGAGCTGAGCAAAATTAAGTTGAACTTGTCCTAGGTTGAAGATTTATTTAAACAGCCTCCCTTAAACTGAATAGGCCAAAAAGAAGACTCCAACTTCACCAAACAACAACACTCATCATCAAGCTTCATTAGCTTAACCAGCTAATACCAGCCAAAAAATAACACATTACGAAACAAAGCTTCTTCAATGAAGACTGCAGCTTAATTAGGACTGCTTAATGAAGAATGCAGCTTAATCAGGATTGCTCAATGAAGATTGCAGCTTAATCAAGACCACTTTGAAGACTTAAGACTGCATCTTAACTAAGACTACATTGAAGACTGCAACTTAACCAACAATTAAACAACTTCACCTTCACCAACTATAACCAACACATCATCAATCTTCATTTGCTAACACTTGAAATTTTTCTTCAATAGTTCAGGCTTGTACAACAACTCAAGTTTTGGCACTCTTTCTATCATGCCAACCTCAACACTTTTAGCATGTTTCAACTTCAAACAAGTCTATCAATGCTTCAATCAACTGCATTAGTAAAACTACATTTAAGACATTAGCAAACTACATTCAAGACAGACGGGAAATTACATTCAACTTTCCTTTTAATTCTTCAAATTGAGCAATAGGAAAGGCCTTTGTTAGAATATCAGCAATTTGCAACTTTGAGGGCACATATTGCACAACAATTTTGTGAGCTAACACCTGTTCTCTAATGTAGTGAGTGTCAATTTCTATGTGCTTACTTTTGGTGTGAAACACAAGATTAGAGGCCAAGGCTCCAACACTCACATTGTCACACCATATTACAGGGGTTATAGTAATTGATAATCCTAATTCGGTGAACATACTATTCAGCCAAGCAATTTCAATAGTTGTGTGTGCCAAAGCTTTATATTCAGCTTCAATGGATGATAGAGCTACTAGTTTTTGTTTCCTATAGCTCCATTGGATTAAATTTGGTCCTAAAAAGACACAATATCTACTGGTGGACCTTCTGTCCTCTATATTGCTTCCCCAATCAGCATCAGCATAACATTCAATTTCCAAAGAGGCAGCTGGTGTAAACTTGAGTCCATGGTCCTTGGTTCCTTAAATATACCTTAAGAGATTGTTTTACAAGTTTTCCAATGAAGATCAGTAGGTGTTTAAAGGAATTGACTCAATTTATTTATAGTAAAACTAAGATCAAGTCTTGTTAAGGCAAGATATTGCAATGCCCCTACTATGCTTCTAAACAAAGTAGGATCAAATAACAACTCACAATCACTTGGAAATAACTTTGAACTTGTAGTCATAGGAGTAGAACATGAATTTGCTTCCAGCATTTTAGTTTTGAGCAGCTGATTAGTGGCATATTTCGTTTGTTCCAAGAGCTGTTCTTGTAGCCTCTAGACCAAGAAAATAATTGATAGAACCAAGTGCCTTCAAAGCAAACTGATCATTAAGTTCTTGCACAAGCTTACTCACATAAACCATATCAGATCCAATTAACAAAATGTCATTAACATACACTAGAACATAGGTTACTTGTGAGTTTTGATGAAGAATGAACAAACTGGAATCTGAGATAGAGTTTTTGAAACCTTTGTGTAGAAGACCTTTTTTGAGCTTATCAAACCAAGCTCTAGGAGCCTGTTTTAGCCCATGAAGAGCCTTGTTTAGTTTGCAGACATAAGAAGAATTTGTGGGATCTTCAAAACAACGAGGTTAAGTCATGTACACTACCTCATTCAAGGTGTCATTAAGGAATGCATTATTCACATCAATTTGCTGAATATCTTAATTATGTGTGATTGCCAAGGTAAGAATAATTCTTATTGTTGAAGGCTTGATCACTGGATTATAGGTCTCGAAATAATCAAGGCCAGGGGTTTGTTGAAACTCTTTAGCTACCGTATTTCTACAAAGATCCATCTGCATTGAACTTGACTCTGAAAACCCATTGGTTACCTACAATGTTCATTTCATTTGAAAAAGGGATAAGAGTCCATGTATTGTTAGAAAACAGTGCATCATATTCACTTTGCATTGCTGATTTCCATTCAGGATTAGACAATGCTTCTTGGATAGAATTTAGTTTTGACACAACTAATCCAGTGAGTACTAAGGTTGCAGGTTGAACTGATGACTTGGATGACAAAGAACTCAGTTTAGCTTATTTAGCTCTTGTAATCATGGGATGAGTATTACCGGATGTATTTGAAGCACTTGGAATGCTAGCAAACTTTGAAGAAGTCAGATCAATTTCAAGAGAGCATAGTGGTTTTGATGTGGTGGTACTAGCAGGACAAGGTGCAGTATAAGGAATTTTGGCATGATGGTTCTAATGTGGTAGTACTAGCAGGATATGGTGCAATGTTGGATGAAGAAGGAATTTGGTAGGCTATTAAATCTACTACAATAGTTCCAGGTAAACATGGTTGCTATGTTGAATGTAGCTTAGTTTGTAGTTGATAAAGTGATAGAGTAGAAACAGGTTGTGGGGAGGAAATACATGTAGGACTGACAGATGGAGTAAAGTTCAAAGTCTTACCACTTGTTGAAGGAGAATTATTAGAAGGGCAAGCCACTGTAGGAGATACAAGTCCAACTGAGTGATTTGAGTGATTGACAGAAACGAAAGGAAAATATTTAGGTGTGGAATGACTTGACTCAGATAGTAACACTGAACCTGGACTGACAGTTGAGAAACTAGATGACAAAGTAAAATAATTTTCATTGAATTTGACACTTGGAGTAACAAAAATTCTACCATCTGAACTCAAACACTTGTACCCTTTATGAACTAAACTGTATCCTACAAAGACACATTTTTTGGAATGAAATCTAAACTTATGTTTGTTAAAAACTCTAAGGAATGGAAAGCAAGCACATTCAAACACCTTCAAAGTATCATATGAGGGTTTAAACTGAAACAATAATTGATAAGGAGATGCATACTGTAAAACCTCTATTGGCATTCTATTAATCAGATATACTATAGTGTTAAAAGCAAGCCACCAAAAATGTAATGGCATGGATGCATGAGCTAATAAGGCCAATCTTGTTTCTACCACATGCTAATGCTTTCTCTCACTCATCCCATTTTGTTGATGAACATATGGACTTGAGTGTCTAAACTAAATACCCTCATTGGTTAGATAAGAAATTGAGCCCTTATATTCACCTCCTTGGTCAGATTGAATGTATTTAAGTTTATAACCAAATTTTCTTTCAGCTAAATGATGAAATTTGATAAAAACATACCTTACCTCAACTTTAGTTCTAAGTGGAAAAAGCCATGTAAACCTATTGAAAACATCTAAGAATTGGGCATAATATTTAAACCCTTTAGTAGAAAAGATAGGTGCAAGACCCCATATGTCATTATGTATAAGTTCAAGAGGAAAAGCTGCCATAGAGGATGACCTACGAAAGCTAGTTTGATGTATTTTTCCTAGTTGGCAAGCATCACAGAGATCAACTAGTTTCAAACTTGAGTTTCTTTGCAAAGAACTCATGATATGATGATATGCTTTGATATGTAGGTGGCCTAATCTCTGATGCCAAACTAAAGAGCTAACATTGTTACTAACAGTTAAGGCACGTGTTGAAAAAGAGATATCTTGGTTGGTCAAATCATTCTTGGAAGCACAATCAGATATCAGTTTATCAGTATGTTGAACATATTGCTTTACAACAAAATCATAGTCAAGAAAATCATCATGTTGAGCACCATAATTTGAAGAAACAGTAGAAATGTCTTTGTTTTTATTGCATGAAGATGAAGTGCAAGTTGTAACACATTTGATATCACAATTAGGACTAGTATGAGAAAGCTTATTGTGACTGATATTATTGGAAATATTACTAGAACAGGACAATGATGAAGATCTTAAGGATCCATTTGACTGACATTTAGAGGCATGAGACAATACAAAGTTTCCAGAATGTGTACTCTGTGGAATTTTTTCTTGAGAAAATGAAGACTGAATGGACAGGTTTGGAGGTATCACTGACTGGTATAGCCTTGCTTTAAGATCCCCTTACAGTAGCACAGTCTTGGTGATTTTGTCCTTTACAACATAGTAGTTAGAGTTAAACTCAACAACCACATTGTTATCCTTTGTAAATTTAGAAATACTTAACAAGTATTCGGTAATTTTAGGCACACACAAAATATTCTTAAGATGTAGACATTTAGATTATAAATTGTTGGGAAAAGAGGAGTTACTAGTATAAGAAATGTGTAATAACTCACCATTACCTACTTGTAACTGGTCTAACCCTTCATAAGACTTGCTAACATTCAACTGAATAGGATCAAACATGATGTGCTCTGTTGCCCCTGAATCCATGTACCATATTGGATCAGTGGGTGTAGTCGAGTTTGTAAAAGGAGTAGACAGTGGTGCATACTTCTATGGATGCAAAGTAAAATATGCTTGAGGGCCAGTTTAGGAACTAGAGGATAATTGTTGACTTGGAAGACCAGCATAAGTAGGCTATCCTGGGTAAGAGAAAGGACCAACCAATTGAGTAGATTGATTAGTAGAGTGAGTAGACTATCCAACTGTATTAAAATGCTAATGTAGGGATGGAGAGGAGCATGTATGTATATTGAACTATGAAAGTCTAGGCTGTAAGAAATGACTAATTGATATAGTTGTTCCAAGAACTGCTAGAGGCCTTACAAATTGATGATTGCCACTTGAAAAGGCATGTTATACTGAAAACCACCACTAGCAACGTGTGGTTGAGACTGAAATCCTCTAAGCTGAAATCCACCTCCAGATTGAAACCCTCCAATGTAAGAGGAATCATATAATAGCATTGAACAACAGTGTGTCCTGGCTTACCACATACTTGACACATTGGTCTACCCTGACTATTAAACCTTCCTCTGCCTTTACTAGAATTTTTTAACACAGAAGGTCTATAGTTATTCCATGATGTTTCATGTTTTAAACTAGACAATTAAGTTGGAGCACCATGAAACTCAAACTGTGTAATACCCAAGATGTCAAAGGTATGTTCCCAACTCAAAATAGTCCTTTAAATGTTAATTTTATGTTAAAAAGCACAAAATCTAACTAAGGGCAAAATAGTCAATTCATTTGGAATGGTATGAATCATTTATCCATAAAAGGGTATTAGGGGAAAAATAGTCATTTTTCCTATGGATAAGCATTGCAAAAGTGAAGGATGAGTTGGCTTAATTGCATTTAATGGCATTAATTAAGTAATAATTATGTTTAGTGCCAAATGACCAAAATGCCCTTATATGAAGAATTAAGGACTTCTGAGTTATACAACTAAAATCATTGGGCCAATAGCGTAATTTTGGAAAATTAATGAAATATTTTCCTATAAATGAGAGGAAATTCGTTCAAGCCAAGGGAGATATCATTTCTTCAACCTTTCTTCCATTTTCTCTCAAATCTTCCATGAAACAAGCTTTCTCTCTCTAAGTTTTAAAGGAGTTTCGCATAATTTTTCAAGGAAAACAAGATAGGAGCCTTGGATCTTCAATTTGAAAGGTTTAAGGTAAGGATTATAAACCCTAGTTTTGATGTGATTTGAAGATTTGAGATAGATGTTAAGGTATAATGTTATATATGTAGGATTAAGGTGTAAAAGAAGACAAAGGCAAAGGAATTGGTGGGGGAATTCTTTAAAAAGGTAAGGAAGAACCTCCCATGACTTTAGGGATTATGCTAGGGTTTGTAGATTTTAATGAAACCTTAAATTAAGGCTTTAAGGCATAGAATTAGTTATTGGCAAGTGTAGTTGAACTCATTAATGTTATTTATTGCCATTTATGTTTTATGAGTTGTTATGTTTAATTGAAGAAAATGAAGTATTGATGTTGATTGTGGCAAAACTTGTAGTGTTGGAGGCTACATGGTGTTTAATGGTTGCTATTATAAGTGTTGATGTGTTGTTTGCATTAACTTACAATGTTATAGCAATGATCGATGATCATGGGAATGAGGTTTTATGCTTCCTTTAAGATGTTAAAGACTATTAAGGGGAGGTTAAATTGATCCATAAGTTGACATATTTGTTAATTGTCAATAGAAGTTGATATGGCATGGTTTAATATAAAACATTCGGATTTGGCAATTTTAGGGGTTATGTTAAACATGCTTCAGTATTTCGACTATAACTTGAGTTATAAAAATCTAAATGGGATGATTATTGAAGCATTAGAAAGTTAAGACACAGCCCTATAACCTTTATGTTTAGGCCAAGAGCCAATTCATTTGAGAAATGGATGGAAAATGGCCTGAAGAATAAACTTACAATATTAAGGGATTTCTTCGCCTCCCCCATGGCTCGAACCCATGCCCAAGGGGCTATAGGCAAATGGGAAGCACCATGAGTACCATCAGGCCAACTTCCCATTTGCCTATGGCCCCTTGGGCATGGGTTCGAGCCATGGGGGAGGCAAAAAAATCATATCCTAGAATCTGCATTGCTTAGGATATGATTTAGACAATTTTCTTTGGAACGATTGAGCATTTCAAGCCAACCTATAGTATTGTATCCCTAGTTAACCCTTTGAGCCTATTATATAAACTTGGTAATAGGCTAGAATCTGCATTGCTTACAATATTAAGATGGCCTGAAGAATAAACTTACAATATTAAGGGATTTCTTCGCCTCCCCCATGGCTCGAACCCATGCCCAGGGGCTATAGGCAAATGGGAAGCATCATGAGTACCATCAGGCCAACTTCCCATTTGCCTATAGCCCCTTGGGCATGGGTTCGAGCCATGGGGGAGGCATAAAAAATCATATCCTAGAATCTGCATTGCTTAGGATATGATTTAGACAATTTTCTTTGGAACGATTGAGCATTTCAAGCCAACCTATAGTATTGTATCCCTAGTTAACCCTTTGAGCCTATTATATAAACTTCTAAAGTAACAGAATCCAATTTTGACTAAATTTGTGAGGTAAGATTAACCACTACTGCATCATACTCAGGACCAAGTCCATCAAGTACATATTGAAGAAGGTCTTCATCAGATACTGACTGGCCACTCATAGATAGACTTTCTTCTATTTCTTTCATTTTCTTAACATAGTTGTCTATGCTTTAATCCTTCTTATGAGTGGCTTGTAACAAATTCTTCAAATGCAAAGCTTGAGCATTAGAGTCAGTTACAAATTCATATTCAAAAGTAGACCAAATCTCATGCGAGTGATAGCATTTTAGAACATACTCAAACATACATTCTAAAATTGAAGCTAACAGCCAGCTAACTAAAAACTTATTACTGCATTTCCAATTTACATAGGCTGGATTAATTTCCTCTTTAATTCCACTTTCTTTATCCTTAGGATCATCAACATTTTCAAGAATACTTTTCTTAGTAAAAATAATAGGAGGAGGACAAGGTATAGTACCGATTAAGTGATCCTCCAGCTCATGAGCACCAGTGGAAAACAAAATTTGTGATCGCCAGAATCGATAATTGTCTTTGGTGAGCTTAGGGTTAACCACTTGTAAGCTAGATGAAAACACAGATGACGCAAAATTACTAGAGTTGCTTAAGTTGTTGAACATCTACTCAATGCTAGTGAACTTAGAAGGACCGAAACTATCAGCCATTGACATTTGTCAAAGCTTTGATACCACGTGAGACTTTTAGGAAAAAAGTTGTTAGAACAAGGAAAGAGACGAGAGAAGCATCGAGAATTTCATTATGTTTCTTAGTTAAGTTAATGAGAATTAGTTACATCATGCTAATATAATAGGCTATTGAAATGAAATTGGAGTAAGCTAAGCTAAGCTCAGCTAAGCTAAGCTTTTGAAGATTGAGAAACGACATCGTTTGGAGGTGAGCTGGGATGACAGGGTTTTAACTTCATTGATTAACACATGCCACATAGATGAGCAAGGAGAAAATGAAGGTGCTAACAAATGAGCCACATTGCCCACATCAAGATCTCTAATAAGGAGTAAATGTTGTCAATAAGTGGTCTAAAATTTATAGAGGAAAAAGATTTAACCTGACTCTGTCCATGGGGAGAAAGATTAAAAAACCTACTAATCAAAAAGTTCTATCCAATGGTGTAAAACCCCTCTCCAGTCAGGTATCCTCTAAACATTACTCAATGAGAATTCAGGGGATACATGTCTAGAGAACAAGTTGTATTTAGAAAAAACCTGTGTAAGGATGATAATAATAATATCCAAAACATTTGTATAAGATGTCATGCAGGATCCAAACTAATAATTTCAAAACTTTAAGAATTTATCTGGAAATTACACAATCAAAACATATATTAGGGTGGAAGCTTCCAAAGGTGTTGCACAAACATTTATCATTTACATTATTTACATCAAGATGACAATAAATCATTTCCCCTCATGTGCAGCCCCACTGTCTCTACATCCTTCGCTTCTAGTCTACCTACAAAGCAATCAACAATGAAAGGGTGAGCACTAATCACTCAGTAAGCAATGATCCATTTTATTCTAAATGTGTTATCTGACCTTTATTTAAACATATTTATTAACATACTGCTTATCTTTTACATCTAGGTATACTTCCCTTTTCTTACTAATTCATATGTTTTTCATCATTTTATCCCATGTCTATATAAACATCAATGTGTACACATACAAATAAGTATGTAAACATAGTAGACACACATCACATGTCATGATATAACATCTAAATATCACCTAACATGAGTATAAATCATCTCATGAAGTAAATAATATCATAACTCATGTAATGCAACTAAATGCATATGAATCATTTAACGTCTAGCTGATCAGACTTTTCTTAGCGTTTTAAGCACTTTATATCATCTAGCCTCAAATTCATCTAGAGCTCATATTATCGGGAGACATGCTTATGCATTATTTAGCATCTAAAGCATATATTCATCTTTCCTCAACCTATATACGAGGATATGCTTACGCATTTTCCATCATATCTATATGCATCTCTAACATCTTATGGCATGTAAATACATAATTTAGTGAGCCTAATACTTTTGATTCATCTATGGATTATCAATCCATTTACATTACCTCTTGCTCACATTCATCATCTTAAAACATGTATTACATTGCAACTTCATGTCATTTCATAACATTAATCATGCATTCACATCATGACCATGTATATCTTTCAAAGATCATCTAACTAATGGGTAAACATTAGTACATGGCTTAATCACATCAATATATAATCAATTCATAATCATAAGAATTAATTATGTTAAATCTTAAACTTTAATAACTAGAAGCTTATTCTTCAGGCCATTTTCCATCCATTTCCTAAACGAATTGGTGATTGACCTAATGTTGTGGATTTTTGCAAGTGTATGAAATCGTGCAAGTAATAAAGAGTAAGAATACAGATGTTGAACCCAAGGGAATTACTACTATTAGTTACCAAAATTTACTATCTAATTACTATTTGATTAATCACAATTTTTATCAAGGAAAATCTAAATTAAATTAACAATTGAAATTAAAAGAAAACTGAAAAGAAAAAAACTAAAATAAATCTTCGGGTTTAAAGCAAGATGACTAGACCTAGGGCATAGATTTCACAACAACTCTTATTCATATGTATTGATCACTTATGCTAATTTCATTAAGCTCTTCCTACAGGTCAAACTCCCTAAATTTCCAATAACTTTCTCTCAAACAATTATCGAATTAACTCCTAATTACTAACCTAAATTATCTCTAATCAGATTTAAGTCATTGGAGATCATTACGCTTTATGGAGTTTACCAAAACCTCACAAGTCACGGTAACCTATCTCTAGTGTTTGTCCAACCTATGGTTTTACTACCGTAGAACAACTAGGTATCATCTCTCGATCTCAACCTAGTCCGTTGATCATTCAATTCGTGAGCTCTTAAGAATCGAAAGCATTAAGCCTAATAGTAAAACTTAGGAAAAAAATCTTAATAAAAATTAACATGCATAAATCAATACATAATCAAGAGATTGGGCTACATCTTAGCCCTAGAATCTAAATTTAGTTCATAACCAACATGAAAGAAACAATCATCTTTATTGAAATAAGAAACATGAGTTGTAGAAAGAAATAAGAAGACTTCTCTATATTGCGAATCAAAAGCTCCAGAAATTATGTCACTTTGATCTTCTCTTGCATTACCTCCTCTAATTCTCCCTAAAGAATCCCCAAAATAATGCTAAAAGACTTCTGTTTATATCCGACAAGGGTTAGGGTTTTATTTTCCTTAATTCTATTTAGTTTAGGAATCTTAACCCTATTTTCCTAATAAAAAACAAAAGAAAAATTTCTAACTGTCGTGACTATGCCCCAACACTATGGTATGGTGTAGTTGATTCTGGACAAAGTGTGCTGTGGCATAGTGATAACTTCCTCTTCTTTAGTTCAAAACTCGCAGCATTCCTTAACACTCCAGAGATGGTGATTTTTAAGCATGATAACGATAGAATCTGGAGAAGTGGTAAACATATTAAATGTAGCCCTTTGAATCAAATTTCCAACAGTGAGAGAATCTCCTTAATCCAAAGTCTATAACTCAAGTTATTGTCAAAACACTGAGGCATGCTCAAACTAGAGCGTAATCTAGAATCTCCTCTTTATTTTAAAGCTCCATAACTTCTTCAATTCAACTCTGAATCTTGATCCGTTTGTTTCTACTTGTCACTCATTCTACTATTGATATGATTCTTCATCTGAGCATAACATTTAGCACTAATAACCTAAAAAACACTCAAACACGCTCGTGATCCCATAAAAGACAATTATGAAAATATTAAGCAACTTTACCAAATTAAGCCTAATTTGTCACAAATAATCCCCATAAACCACTAAGTAAATGTGTATTTTCAAGCTCTTATCACAACTCCCAACCAGCTTCTTGCTAGCCCCTAGCAAGCTAAGCGATAAAACAAGTCTATTAGCTTGAAACCAAAAACATTCATACATATAATCGTGAGGGTTTCCAGTGATGATACCCATAAACATCCAAACCTAACCTCACCTAGACTCAAAACTAAAGACTCAAACAAACATTTTAGGATCCATACATATAATCGTCTCAAAAATTGTGTCAATGTGAAAAAATTGAATAATTAACAACATGCAAATATAAAGAATAAGCGAATTTCAACTACACTTTTGTTATTGACTCTCTCATAATCATTCACAAACCATTCATCCAAAAACCCGGATGATTTTATGCATAGCTTTCATAGGCAAAGTAAGAGAAAACAAAATATATGTACAATCAAACTCCATAGACTCACTTTTAAAACCACTCTCCACTAATGTAGAATCCAATCACTACCTCGAATCATTAGGTCTTTATCATGGTTGTAATGTTAGGCTAAGGTAATGGTTTATGAAAGAACGGAAAGGAATTTTTACCAAAATATAAGAAACTTAATATTTTATAGTAACTGACCATGAACAATCTCTTCGTTGCTTTCCTTCTCGTTCACCCACCACTCTTTCACATTCATTAAACTCTTCCTTCCAACAATTGCACCAACCCTCATATAATGTAAACCTCATGCCATGTTCTTCTCACTAGCTATTTCTTCCTATTTTTCTCCATATATTTTCAATTTTTTCAAATTTTTTTTTTTTTTTTTTTTTGCACTTTTTTTTTTGCACTTTTTTTTTGCACTTTTTTTTCATAGGAAGATAGTAACTTATAAAACCAATCGTCTACCCCAACTTCCTTCTATTATTTTTTTTTTCAACCCCCAACCTATCTCATTGCACATACTTAGGTTGTGATCCAAAAGATACATTTTTTTAACCACTTTATTTTTCATGAGTTTTTCTTCTAAGGTCACCCCAAATTAAATCTCTCACTATAAGATGGGTCAAAAAGTGTTTTAGGCTTCATCACCAAGGTGAGATATGGTGGGTTTAAAACAAAAAAAATTAAGGCTTACCAAGTTTATATAATAGGCTCAAAGGGTTAACTAGGGATACAATACTATAGGTTGGCTTGAAATGCTCAATCGTTCCAAAGAAAATTGTCTAAATCATATCCTAAGCGCTGGCCGAGGCGATATAACCCATCGCCACAGCAATCGTCCTCTGGACGAGCGCTGGTGACGAAACTAGCACTCGCCGCAGCAATATAATCCATCACCACGGTGATCGTCCTTGGGATAGACGCTGTACCAAATCGCCGCGGCGATCGTGAATGTCAAGTAATCAACGCACGCCGCAGCGATCTAACTCATCGCCGCAGTGAGTGCACTTTCGAGTGTGCAGGGGCCAGAATGTAAAGTTTCAAAACTTTTGGACCAAACGTAGTTCTACAAATTGTCAGGGGGTGAATGTAATTAACCCACTAATTTAAAAAATTGATTGTTTTTGAAATGTATGCTTTGTACTTGTTTGTATATTGCATGGTGCCCGGTACATGAGCCTTAGACCTAAGGGTGAATGTTTTAAAATATTTTTGGATATGTATGGTTGTATAATTTATTAAATAGGGCCTGCGTGTCATGCCTTTCTCCTCTTTCTTGATGTACATTCTCTTCTCATCTAACTCCCCTCGAATGTAAATCGAGGTTTCTAAATTTATTGATGTAAAGAATTTGTATAATTATTTATTGTAAATTTAGAACGATATTTTTGTAATGTACTTGAAGACGGAGCAAAGGACGAGGCAACCATACTTGAAGACTCAAGATGTTTATTACAGGACCCCTAGGTGACCCACCGATTCCTCTAGGCTTGAGGAATCGGTTTTAGTTGGGCCATGTACCGACATGTTTTAAATTTTGTGTTAGAGCATGATAAGGTTGAATGTTCAATAACATGCCAAGCAATGTCATTCTAACAAAGATAATAATCTAGTGAGACATTAAATAACAAAACCCTAATCAAAGTGTATTAAGTCACGAAAGCCTTCCATCACCATGGTTTAATCAAACCACTATTCGTCGAAACCTTGTTCGCCAAAGCGAAGGGTACACTTCTACCAGTGGGAGGTTAAAATGCATTTAAGTTTTCCTTAATGGTGATGGGTCGACTTAAAATGACAGTTTTGCTTGTTCGCCAAAGCGAAGGTTGATAAACCGTGTCATAGGCATGTAGAGCAGCTTATCCCAAACTCATGATTAAGTTCCCTAAGAAATCACGTAATACGGAGCTTGAACCCCTCATAGTTTGAAAGTCTTGTAATAGGGCTTCCAACTCCGTTGTGTATTTCACTCCACGTCCAGGTTATCCGGGGTAGTGACATGTAGTGTCCACTCTACTGTACTGAGAATCGCACTTGAGGACGATGGCATATAGTGTCCATTGGATTGTGTGATTGGCTTGTTGGCTTTTCACATTTGAGGTTGATAGTAGGAGCTATCAACTGTGTGGATTAAGTTTGTTGGCCTACCTAATCAACTCATTTGGCTTGTTCACCAAAGCGAAGGTTAAATGGGCAGGATGGGATCTCGGTCCATAAGAAGTCAACGAACTTTCCGAGTTAATGGTGAGGGCTATTGACTTGAGTAAAATAGTGGGAGCTTCGTTTAATAAAAGACCATATTAAACAATAATAATGAACATGGTAATAATAGTTATTTTCCTGCACTTGTAATTCACTTAAATTGAGCAAAGATCCCAACATCACTGCGACAAATCATCGAACTGGGAGAGAAATGGAATGGTGAAAATTTCGTTGACTGGTATAGAAGTATAAATAATATACTTCAGTCAAGCGATAGATTATACACCATTGAGCAAGCTCTATCACTAGAGCTGCTAATAGTTCTATCCAAGACTGGGTATGTATATGTGAAGCATACACATGATGCAAAAGCAGAAATGACAGATACATTGTGCTTGCATCAATGGCACCATTACTGTTACAACAGTGCCAGAAAATGGATTTAGCTTCTATTCTTCATTTTCTTCGAAGAAATGAGAAGATATGGTGTCTCGACTCGTTATCAGATGTAGGATGGAAGAGGGTACCAAAATTGGCGATCATAATCAAGTGGATCGAGTATATGAATAAGCTTGAGATTTTGGGATGTGGACTTAATGAAGGTTTAGCGATAACCTAATATTATAGTCTTTGCCAAATTCTTATTCTCAATTTGTCTATGACTTTATTGAGGAAGATAAGAAGAATAACCTTTCCGAGCTTCTGGATTTGTTGAGTTACTGAGTCAGGCATGAAAATGTCAGAAACATTGACGTTGGTTGAAGCCAACTAAGTGAAAAGAAAGGGCTCAGAAGTCGATGGAAAGAACTGTTACAGAAAGGAAAGGTGTTTGTCTCTCACTGTGGGAATCCCAGCCACGGAGGAAACATTGCAAAGCTTTCCTAGCAAAAGGGAAGAAGAATGTTACTTCTTCGTCAGGTACGTTATTGAGATTAACTTCTCCCATAACATCTAGTTACACAGATGTGGTACTCACATTTGATTGATGTGTAGGAACTACGGTAGAGTAGATTGCTCGCCGAGGGAGAGGGGGACCTATCAGTTGGAAATGAAGCACGTGCTGCTACATTTACTGTAGATCTTATGTCTGATTTAGCCGATGGACTTGTTCTTGGAACTTGTGGATTATATGGTTTTTCTTCAGTTTCTAGAAATTATATTTCTCTGTCCACATGGACAAATGAGAATATTAGCTTACTAATAGATTATTGTCCTTGAGTATAAATAATCTTTAGGAACTGTTTCATAATAATATGTTCTTAAGAAGACAACAAGGATAATCTCAAAATGACTACTATGCCAACTTTGTCAAGTTGAGCTAGACATACCTGAAGGAATATGGATAGTATCACAACTCACCCCTCCTATACACCCCAACACAAAAGAGTGTCGAAAAGGAGGAACAAGACTTTACTTGACATGGTTAGGTCCATGATGAGTTTTAGTGATTTATCTGCATTGCTCTAGGGTTATGCCCTAGAGACTGCGACTTGCGTTGAACTGTGTGCCGTCAAAGTTGTAGATAAGACTCATATGAGCTATGGAGTGGGCGAAAGCCACATTGTCTTATCTAAGGATTTGGGGTTGCGAGCTTATGTTAAGAAATTGACTTCGAACAAGTGGGCCCAAAATCCTGTAAATGTATATTTGTGGGGATCCAAAGGAGACCAAAGGATACTATTTCTACCACCCAGAAGAGCACAGAATTTTCCTAGAAAAGGAATATTTCTAAGAAGTACTAGTGGGAGAAAAGTAGAAACTCGATGAAGTTCTAGAACCACATGATATACTAGATGAAGGACGGGAGATGTGCCACAGAAAGTGGTTGAGCATCACTGAGGAGGTTACTCCACATCTTGGGATCAAAGTGAACCACCTCAGGTAGCACAGGAGATATGTAGATCTGGGAGAGTACGCCATGAGCCCGAGAGATACGGTTATCTCGTGACTAAACATGATGACGTACTGGTCTATCAAGACGATTAACCCAGAACCTACGAAGATGCTATATCGGATCCAAATTCCGTTAAATGGCTTGAAGCCATGATATCTGGATGGACTCCATGTACCAGAACCAAGTGTGGTCTCTGGTGGAACCACCTGAAGGGGTAAACCCATAGGGTGTAAAGGGTCTTCAAGAAGAAGACTAACATGGATAGCAACGGCTACTATAAAGCACAGCTGGTTGCCAAACGTTTCAAACAAATTCATGGCATTGACTATGAGAAACCTTTTCACCGTTGCCATGATTAAATCCATCCGGATTATGCTTGCAATTTCTGCAATCATGACTATGAGTTTGGCAAATGGATGTCAAAATGCTTTCCTGAATGGAAACCTTGAGGAGGATGTGTATTGACACAACTGTGGTTTCGTTCTTGATAGTCAGATATAAGGTAGCAAGTAGCAGAGATCCATTATGGACTCAAGTAAGCTTCAAGGAGCGGAACATTCGTTTTGATGAAGCTGTAAAGAATTCAGTTCATCAGAAACGAAGATGAGCCCGTGTTTAAAAAGGTGAGTGGGAGCGCATAGTAGCATTCCTAGTGTTGTAGTCGATGACATACTTCTGATCGAGAATGATATACCGAACTTGCAGTCGGTAAAGCTTAGTTATTCAAGTGCTTCTCCATGAAGGACTTAGGGGAAGTAGCCTACATCTTGGAATAAAGATCTATGTGATAGATCGTGTAGGTTGCTCAAACTAAGTTAGAATACATAGACAAGGTGCTGAACACATTCAGTATAGAAAACCAAGAAGGGTTTTCTCTTTATGGCATATGGTGTCTATCTCTATAAGGTATGTGTCTTAACCACACTATGAGAGAGATAGAGAAGAGGATCCCACATGTTTTAGCAAGTGGATCCATCTTGTATGTTGAGATTGATATCTAATATGCATTCAGCACTTGTAGTGATATCAATCAGGCAAGTGAGCAATATGTTAGTACTTAGATGATGTCTTATGTGCATTCAGCAATAGTAGAAGATATCAACTAAATCCAAGTAAATGACACTGGGTGAGTGTCAATGGACATTCTTAAGTACTTGAAAAGGCTATAGAATATATATTCTTGGATTATGAGGAAAGATGAGTCATGTAAGAGAATACAGTGACGCTATTTCAAAGGAAAAGGATGATTTAGTTTGCAATTTGGGATTACACATTTTGTCTCAATGAACTCGGTGAGCTGGAAGAGCTGAATCAGTGTACTGCAGGGAATTCTACAATTGATGCTAAGTGTATCGCATTTTTAAATACTGCCGTGTAGGCGGTTTGGATCAAAAAGTTCATTACTGAACTTGATGTGATTTCAAGCATTGCTAATCCAGTATGTTATACTGTGATAACAATGGAGCCATTGTTGTGGCTGAGAATCACGGTTCACCAGTTCAAACACTTACTTAGTTGATTCAATCTGATCTGAAAGATCGATAAGAAGGGAATGTGCAGATTTGTAAATACCTACTAACCCACTATTGAAGTTTCTGTTGTAGCAGAAGCATGATGGGCACTTGGGTCATTCAATGTTGAGTGCAGTAATGACTGGTATAGTGCATGCACTTGGGTCATTCAGTGTTGAGTGCATGATAATTGGCTATAGTGCAAGTGGGAGATTGTTGGAGTAGGTGCCCTAGAGCAATCATTATTGTAGAATTGACTCTTTGTAATAATGTTCATTAATCAATAAAACGACATTTTATCTATATGCATAAATCATTATATGAAATATGTATTGATATATGTCCTTAGAATGGTAAAAACCATGACAAGGGTATCAAGTGTTTCAAATCTTGATAGTGAGAACCTATGAGCACATATGGTGGCATTCTAGAAATGTCCGTAGCCCCAGTATTATTCTAAAGTAAGGGCACAGATAATACGGTAAGGCTATCATAGTGTTGAAGCCCCTGTCAAAAGGTAGTGATGATCTCACTTGTCAAGGTTGTTTGGTGACAACCTGGTGCAACACATGGTGCTTGCTGTAGGGGATTACACCACAGCAAGTTCACTGGACTGATCCACCAGAGGATTCCATATGGATGGTAACCCAGGTCTATGGAAACATCCTCTAAACGAATGGTGGTGCATGTGATCCTTATACTTGAGATCACCGGAGCGCCTTGTGCACCGATTGGTGTAGTTTGACATAGCCTAACGCAATTCTTTCAGAGCTGTCAATACGATGGTGATTGGCTGCATTAAGGAGTGTATCAAAACTATGGTGGATTGACAGAGGATTCATCACTCCCAGGTATGGGAGAAAGTTATCTCACGGCGCAATTCAGTAAATGGCAATGACACTAAAACTGTGGCTAAGGGATTGAGTTGTTGCTCTATCCAGTTATAATACGGGTCATTGGTCCAGAAACTGAATAAATAATATCGAGAGTAACTGAAGGTTGACACTATTTCTATGCCTTCGTCTCGTCGAGATAACGTATGATGAAGGATCGAATTGACGGTAACCATATCATTGACAGGTGGCTACTTTGCGAATCGAATCATCGGGTGGCCATGATGCCTTGCTAGGGGCCAATCTTGGTGTGTATTAGTGAGACGATTAATTGGTGTTATCGCGATACTATACACTGCCGATGATGAGGAGCCTTGGGTCACACAAATAGAAGACAATTTAAGATCCAAGAAGAAAGAAGGGCGTTTTCGTCTTTAAGGCAAAAGGGTATTTTGGTAATTTCACAGTGCAATTAAATTTGCTGAGGTCGTAGCCTTTATTTAATTTGTTAGAAAAATTAAATAAGTGAAATTACGTTTAAATGTGTGTTCGCACATATTTAAATATATTATCATTATTGTTAAATGTTAATATATATTTAAATATATATTAATTGATTTTAATTGAGATAATGATGGAAAATAAAATAAATCAAATTGGGAGTGTTTGGCAACATGGGGCATTTGGGTTGGAGCCCAAGCCTATTCCGTATGGGATTAGGGCAAATTGTTTTTAATATAAAAAGGAAAAGTGTGTGATTTTTAAGGAGAGGATTTTTCATTTGAAAAATAAAACACACAGTAGCCCCCTTTTGGAATACACTCCCACGGCAGAAAATTGGTTTAGCCTAAATCAATTTCAATTGATTTCTCTTCTTCTGAATCTTGAAGCCAAAGAGGATCTAGCAAATCCCTCTTTGGTTCTTTTGAGATTGTCTTCGTGTGGACTACGTGGGTTCGATCCTACACTTGGATCGATAGCAAAACGTTCAAAGACAATCGTGGTGGAGCCTCCAAACATGCGTATGGTTTCTAAACACAGATTATTAATTTATGCAGATTCTTGCTTTGATAAATTGTAAAATTATACCCTTGATCTTGGCTCATGTAAACGATCTCTACATTAATTTTGTTTTGTTTCCGCTGCGTATACGGGACCGTTTACTAACAGTACAGTCCGATAGAAGTGCATGTAGATGAGGATTGTACCCACTCACATGGCAAGGGTTCAAAATCCATGCCTCAACTGAGTCCGGTCGGCATAGAAAGAAAGAAAGAATAGAACATAGAAAGAAAAAACAGATTAGAAAGAAAGAAAGAACAGAACACAAAAAGAAAGAATAGAACACAAAAAGAAAGAACAGAACAGAATAGAAAGAAAGAAAGAATAGAACATAGAAAGAAAGAAAGAAAGAATAGAACACAGAAAGAAAGAACAGAACAGAAAGAAAGAAAGAACGAAACAGAAAAAAAGAAAGAATAGAACACAGAAAGAAAGAACAGATTAGAAAGAAAGAAGAGAAACAGAAAACTGAAAAGAAATTGCATTCTTTATGCATTTATGAACATGCATCATGGCATTCATATTATTCAGAATTAGTTTCTCCGATTGTGCTTACATGTTGGTAAGTGAGAAACAAGAATAGAGAAAGAACAGAGAGAAAGAACAGAAAAAGAATAGAGAAAGAACAGAGAGAAAGAACAGAAAAAGAATAGAGAAAGAATAGAGAGATAGCATAGAAAAAGAATAGAGAAAGAACAGAAAGAAAGAATAGAAAAGAACAGAGAAGAAGAGAGAAGTGTGATGTAAGGAAAGAATTCAGAATATGAGCAACAGAGACAGAAGGGTAGCATTGGGGGGGTACTTACTGAGCAATTAGTGCTCACCCTATTTTTTTCAATGTTTTTGCAGGTAGTAGACGAGATGTGGTCGCTTGGAATGTCAAATGCGGAAGGGTTGGGAAACACTATCAAGCTTCTTGAGAAATTTATTTACACTATGTATAGTTTTGTATATATAAAGAAAAATTGGGCCCATTATTTTATACTCATCTACATGTATATTTTCGTAATATTTATATTTAGTGAGTTTTATTGTTTATTTTACGAGTATACTAGCTAGAGAGAGAGTCATTACATGCGACACATGGGTGCTTGCTGTAGGCAGATACACCGCAGCAAGTTCATTGGACTGACCCACTAGAGGATTCCATATGGATGGTAACCCCAGTGTCTATGGAACAAATCCTCTAACGAATGGTGGTGCATGTGATCCTTAGACTTGAGATCACCAGAGTGCCTTGTGCACCGATTGGTGTAGTTTGACACTAGCCTAATGTAGTTCTTTTCAGAGCTACCAATACGGTGGTGATTGGCTGCATCAAGGAGTGTATCAAGACTATGGTGGATAGATAGAGGATTCATCACTCCTGGGTGCGAAAGAAGTTATCTCACGGTGCAATTCAGTAAATGGCAATGACACTAAAACTGTGCCCACAGTGGGATTGAGTTGTTGCTCTATCCAGATTATAATACAGGTCATTGTTTCAGTAACTGAATACATCATATTGAGAGTAACCAAAGGTTGACACTATTTCTATGCCTTCGTCTCATCAGAGATAACGTATGATGAAAGGATCGAATTGTACGGTAACGATATCGTTGACAAGTAGCTGCTTTGCTGAATCTGAATCTATCGGGTGGCCATGATGCCTTGCTAGGGGCCAATCTTGGTCTGTGTATTAGTGAGACGATTAATTGGTGTTAATCACGATACTATACACTACCGGTATGATGAGGAGCCTATGGGTCACACACATAGAAGATAATTTAAGAGCCAAGAAGAAAGAAGGGCGTTTTCGTCTTTTTGGGCGAANTGGATTCGCTATTGATTATAATAAATGTATAAATCATTATAATTCTTTTTAATCATTATAATTTATAAATAAAGTCCTTGACACCTTGTGGAGTAATGGAGTATGGACTAGGACCTTGTCCTTCATTTTCAATGAATTTCAAAATTTCAATTCCATCTTTCCATTACATAATTACCATTTTCCCTTGTTATGTTTTCATAATAACAATTTTGCCCTTCTTTATAAACACAAATTATGCCCAAATCCTAGATTTTATATTTAATATGTACATTATATATTTAATTTATTTTTTTGATGATATAGTCTTTATGTTTAATATGTATATTATATATATATATATATATATATATATATTTGGTTGGTATATATAATTTGGAGAAAAGGATAATAAAACTAATAAGGATACAAAAAGTCAGAAAACCCCCAAACGGGGAATTCGAGGAATCCTTGAATTCCCCGTTTGGGGAACGGGCTTTTTTCGGGGATTGCCCAAACGGGCTTCAAGCCAGGATCAGGGAATCCCCTTGGGCTTTCGAGCCGGGGCCGGAGTGTAACGCCCACGTGAGGTACGTAGTTAAAGTATGTAGTATTGCCTGAATGATTCATTGATTTTGCCCTTAATTGAGTTTACATGTAGTTCATATGGTTTGGTTGACCCTTCATTGAATTAGTGTTTTGGTTTCGTTGAGTGGTTGCCCTGAAAATTGTAAAGACTTGGCAAAATTTTGGTGTTCCAGACTTCGCCAAGGCAAAGAATAATCTTCGCCGCAGCGACGTGGGTTCTATAATTGCGTAGGTTCTGTAATTTTTTGCCACGGCGAAGAGCCTGGGTTTTGTTTTGTGAAGTTCTAGAGAATTTTTCATAGGGGCAAAGTGACCATTCTACCCCTAATTAGCAGGTAAAGGGGCGAGTGAAATATAAGAAAATTTCATGGAGAATACATTGGAGTTGGGGGTGTGATTGTAATGAATTAAGGACAAGGACGAAATTTCTAAAAGAGCATAAGGACAAAATGGGAAAGAATGATTGTAAAATGAGATATTAAGAGTTTAGTATGAGAAACCCCGTCATTTCTCTACTTCCACTGCCATTGCCATTCTTCATTTTCTCTCAACTTCCCACTTAATTATATAAGGATTTTTAGAGGGCTTTTGAGTGGTTTTTGGTAAAGAGTTAAGCCAAAGCATCCCAAGGTAAGATTTCTTGCTATATATGTGAGATTTATTTATAGAAGTGTTAAAGTCTTATAGTATTATTGCTTAAGGCTTTAGAGAAAGGACAAGCTACCCAAGGAAAAGAGATCCTAGTGGAGTCACTCAATCACAAGGTAAGTAAATCCAATTCAAGTTAAGGTGTAAGAAATCACATGAGTAGAGCTTTCTTTATGTATGCATATCTTATGCTTGTTGAGAAATTGAGATGAGATGTGAATTTATTTATGGTTGTTGAAGATATTTAAGTTATGAGAAGTGTTTTTGGATGTGTGATGAGAGATTGAGGTTGGGTTGAATTTGGAGGAGTTTTGAGTAAACTTTTTGGGATTGTTTTTCCTTGACAGGAATTATGATTATACAAGGGAGTTTCCTCTCATCTTGGATGGTTAAAAAGAGAAGTAGAGCTATAATTAAAGTAGAGTTTTTGTATGCACACTTATTGTTTGATGAAATGCCTAAGTGAAGCATGAGTATGAGTAGGGAACCTTAAATTCTTGCAACATGGCATATTTGCATTTCATGAGTACTTTTAATGAACATGAGTCATCCACATGCATATAGTTTGCATTTGTGTAATAGGTTGAGAAAGAGTATAACATTCTATAGCTTGAGAAAGAGTATAAGAGTATAAAAATTCTAAGAATAAAGCACTCTAAGAGTAAAGAGAAATAGAGAATGAGCACTAGAGAATAAAAGAATGAGAAGTGCTAAGGAAGAGAATAGAATAGGTTGTGCGATGGGGAACCCATGAGTGATGGGTAGAGTATTCCCGCATGTACGTCGCATTGAGAGAGCGGCCTGAGCATGAGAGAAAGAATTGGTATAGCCCGTGAGAGTACATGCGGATGAGGGCTATACTCGAGAGTATGGTGGCATGCCGAATGCACCAAAGAAGGGGTGTTCTGGGTATATTGCTCATGTGGTGCAGAGTGGTGATGTTACACAGCCAACAATTCAGAAGGTGATAGTAGTTCAAGAATTCCTGGATATGTTTCCAGGAGACTTACCGAGTTTGCCTCCGGAAAGAAAAGTTGAGTTTAGTATTGAACTAGCACCAGGAACAGCACCGATATCTAAAGCCCCTTACCGAATGGCCCCAGCCGAGCTTCAGGAATTGAAGAAACAACTCCAAGAGCTCTTAGATAAAGGTTTTATCTGACCGAGTCATTCTCCCTGGGGAGATCCAATCTTGTTTGTGAAGAAGAAAGATGGATCACTACGGATGTGTATAGACTACAGAGAGTTGAATAAAGTGACAGTGAAGAATAAGTACCCGTTACCTTGAATAGATGATTTGTTTGATCAACTGAAAGGAGCCGCTGTAATAACTACTTACTACTCAAGTACTCATAAAAATATACATAATAAGATACATGTATAATAACATAAGTAGTTGGGCCCAAATTTTTCTTTTATTAAACATATACATTCTTTATAAACAAAAACTATCAAAAACTATGTAGACAGTGTAGCCATTCCTCCTCGCGTGCCAATGTCCATCCGACCGTGTCCTTACCTAAATCTTGCAAAAACATAGAAAGACAACGGTGAGCACAAATAATGCTCAGTAAGTAAACCCTCTAGTCATCTATCCCCGTAACTCTCTCTCTCTAAGTCTTTCCTTACAATTCTCATTTACTCTCTCTTTTATACTTCTCTCTGTTTTCTCTTTTGGTTTCTCTCTCTCTGTTTCTCTTTCTTAGAACTCTTTTCTACTAACTCTCTTTAGTAAGTCACGGCCCCATCTTACCGGGGGCACGGCCGGGACTCGCTCCCGCTCTCCGTGACTTCTACTCGTTCTTAGTCGATCGGACTCGGTTATGCATGGATTTGGAACCCTTGGCCATGTGAGTATATAATCTCTCGGGTACTCTCAGGTATAGCCCTCATTCACATGCACTCTCACGGGCTACACCACTTCTCTCTCTCATGCTCATGCCACTCTCTCAATGTGGCGTACATGCGTGAATACTCTACCCATTACTCACAGGTTCCCCATCGCACAACCTACTCTATTCTCCTTTTCTCTCTTTTCTCTTAATAAAGCTCACACTCAAAGTTCTATACTCTTTTTATACTCTTTCTCTAATGCATAATTAATGCATATGGATGATTCATG